>NW_025055237.1:0-8022 GCF_019279795.1 Protopterus annectens
TCTGTATTAGGCAGAATGAGCTAATGACACTAGACTGGGAGGTGTGTCACAGTAGGGTGGGCAACTGCAAAGCCACCAAGTATGAGCAAGACACCAACAGGAGGGCGGGTGGGACAAAATAGCCTACAGACAGCAAGCACTAGAGACAAATGAAAGTTTTTAAACAGATAAGGATTTGTGAAGATACTGAATAGACAAAGTGCTTTATATATATTAAATTTTAAAAACAGTAATCTGTAAAAATAATCAAAAAAAAAATCAAGATACTTATATTTTGAGCTCAGTTGCGGTCAACAACTTCTCCAGTCATCACTGTGTGTAAAGACAGAAACCCTATCAAAGTTTTTGAAGTTGAAGTTGAAGATTAGCTTCAGATCTACCACATAATGCAATATCTGCTTTATAAAGTACAGAACATTATTGAGCAATATAGAAAACATACTAAATATTTTAACTTTTATGTTTAAATTATTAAGCAGCTACTTTTATTGTAGAAATGAAAACTCATTAATATCCAATCCATTAAGATAGCTCAGAAGTAGTCCAAGTAACTATTTGGGAGCATTACATTTGTCTTCTAAGCTGAGTCAATAACCACACCATAATGGTGTTGAGGCCTTCATTGAATACAGTAGAAAACATTAAGGATGCCTCAGAATGTCCACAAATGACCTTAACATAAAACTGCCAATAACCATTGAGCCGATTGGCATCACCAAGCCTATTCTGGATAAGTTTTACAGGGAGCAATCCAAGCTACCTCTAACCTGCTTGTAATAGGTTCACAGGTTCATAGGTAGGTACTAGGCTATCTTCCCAATGTCATTTATAAGCATAGCCAAAATGTGTTGACTTTCGCCACCCCCTTTGATTAGCTCCCTGTGCCTCTGTCCAGCAGAGCCACTGAAGTGATCCCTGGAGTAAACTTTCTGTTTCCCATCCACTCGTCAAGGTTTCTCTTGAAGAGTGTTAGAGAGGCGTTCTGCCTAATGTAGATTGGAATCTTGTTCTAAAGCATGGGAAGTCTCTGGGACAGGAATCTATCCCTCCAACATGTCCTATGTATTGTTGTGATGAGGTTTAGATCCCTAGAGTGTGTGACTCGATGGGATATGGTTTTCTTTAGGTGGAGCATGTCCACCAAGTCTGGGTTGGACATGGCCTTGTATGTCAGGCAGAGATCACCTCTGAGTAGGCGGTATGCAACTGAGTACAGCTGGAGTTTCTTCAGTCGAGCTGCATAGGGCATCTTTTTGAGGCCAGTGATCCTCCTGGTGAGGTACTTCTGTGGTCTTTCCAGCTGTTGCAGGTGTCTTGTAAGGTACATCCCAAATGGGGTGTTGTACTCTATGATGGGTCTGATGAGTAATGAGTAGAGGGACACAATGACCTCTTTTGATCTGGATGTGAACCCTTTTGTGATTAGGTGGGCCACATAGAAGGATTTTCTAACCACTTTGGCAATGTGATTATCAAAGGAGAGATTACTATCTATTTGGGTCCCCAGATCCCTTATTACATCTTCCATATTTAGGGGACTACCACCTATGTGGTAGTTTGTGGGTACTTTGTTTTTTCCAAAGGGGATGACTATGCACATTTTAGCATTTAGCTTGAGGCCATGACTTTGACACCAGGTATCTGTCTCAGTGAGACCCTTTTGGAGGATATCTATGTCAGCTGGAGAGTCAATTATAGCCCCTAGTTTGCAGTTGTCTGTGAACTTGATCAGCCATAGTCCTCCTGTGCCTGCCTGTGCCTCTGAGAAGTATATGCTGAACAGGAGGGGTCCTAGGACTGAGCCCTGGGGAATGCCACTTGTAACCGGTTTAGAGTAGAACCTAGATCCTGCAAGTCTCATCATGTGAGTTCTGTCCGTGAGCCAGTTGGCAACCCGTCTTGTGATGTACGGGTTTATATTCAGGCTGGTGAGCTTGTCTATAATACCAGAATGGGGAATGGTGTTGAAGGCATTTGCAAGGTCTAGGTTGGCTGTGTGTACCACCTTTCCCTCAACTATAGCCTTGGAAACTGTCTCAAAGAAGTCCATCAGGTTTAGGAGGCATGATCTGTCCTTAACAAAGCTAAACTAGGTAGGGTCCAGTGTTTGAAGGTTCTCAATGTCTCTGTTAATGAGTTCCATGATGATGCTCTCCATAGCATTGCAGACCAAGCTAGTCAGGCTTATAGGGCAATAGTTCCCAGGGTCTGCTGTGGCTCCACCTTTGTGGAGTGGAATAACCATTGCTGTGCTCCACTCTATGGGTATGTAGCCTGTGGAGCGGTTGAGTTTGAACAGTATGTTTAAGTGAGGAGTTAGTTTGTCTTTGAGCTCGTGTAGGATGCAGCCTGGGACACCATCCGGTCCCATTGATGCTGTGTTTTTGACTTTGAGGAGGGCTGTTTTAACCTGAGTGTCTGTGATTTCAGGGGCTCTACATTCTTCTGGTATGGTTGTGGGCCCTTTTGGGGGTGAGAGGGGTGTGAAGTTTGCACTGAACCTGTCTGCTAGGATGTTGGCGATATCGGTTGGTTCAGTGTATTTTGTGCCATTCTGCACTAACTCTGAGCAGATATGAGCATTGCCACTTAGATTCTTGACATAGCTAAAGAATGCCTTGTGGTTATCTTTGGAGTTCTTGGCAATTTTTCTTTTGAAGCTCGCCTTGGATGATTTTATGTGGGATCATAGTTTCTTGCTGATACTGATCAGGGATGTCATCCATTCCTGGGATTTTACTGTATTCTGTACTAGTTTCCTCCTTCTATTGTATAGCTTGTTTATGGCAGGGGTCCACCAGACTGGTTTCCTTTTCTTGGAGGAGTGAGTCTTGGTTTTGCTTGGGATAGCACGATCCATGCATTCTTCTAGGTGCCCATAGAATGCATTAGTAAAGGATTTTGCAGCTTGGACAATGTTATCCTTTAGCATGGGAGCTTTGAAACTTTCCACCTCAGTCTTAAGATAGCGTGAAGTTTGCGTTTGAAAAGTTTTTCACAGTGGTTTTCTTGTCTGAGGGTGGGGCAGAATGTGGATATCCAAAGTGATTTGTTTATGGCCAGATCTAACCAGCGAGGGGTTGACCTCCGGTGTGGAACACTGGTCGCCCATGTTGGTGATGACCAGGTCTAATATGTTGTCACCTCTGGTGGGAGTGTTGATCAGTTGATCCAGGGCGTTTGAGTTTATAAATTCTAGGAAATGTTGGGCAAGAGATTTAGTACTTGAGTAGTTCTCGCAGTTAATGTTTGGGTAATTGAAATCACCCAATATTAGGGTGTTTGGTAGGACCTTTATTGTTCCCACTGTTTCCAGAAATGTGTAATAGGGTTCCTGGGACATGGTGGGTGATCTGTAGCAAGCTACAATTTGAATTGGAGTTTTGCCCATTGTTAGTTGCATGTGGATGATCTCTGAAGCATTGTGCTGTGCCACTAACCTGGAGGTGTGAGTATCTTTGATGAATATGGATACACCCTCACCTTTTGTATTTCGTTCTGGTTTCTGTGGCCAAAATGAGTTGTAGCCTCATAGTGCTGGGGTGCTCTCTGGGGCCTTAAACCAGGTTTCTGTTACTGCACATATATCGATTTTCTCCATACTGAGGAGTGCCTCGAGTGCGTGCATTTTGAGGTTTAGACTTCTGGCATTGAGTAGCATTACCTTCAGTTTTTTGTTACTTGTGCTATTTATGTTGGTGGGTTTGTCTTTTGAGCCTTGTATAAAAAGGCACTATGGGGGTGGCAAGAGCCCTGGCCAGTATTCGAAAGCCTAAGGGTGACAGGTGCAAGCCATCTCTAGCCAAGCAGCGTGGCTTGCCAAGCATGTCATCCCAGGCAGACATCGGATCCCCTTTGAATGATACCAGAAACTTAGCCAATTGTTGAAAATTATATTTTTTTCTTTATACCGTGGTATCATTCTTGGTGAGGGCAGGATGCTACTCAGGGTCATATGTCTCTTTTCATGTAGTCCAGGGAGGTACTGCTCAGGTCATTCACACCAACATGGACAATGACAGAGTCATATTTGTACTTGTTCTGGAGTGACCTGAGTGCTTGTGTTATGTGTTGGATCTTGGCACCTGACAGGCAGCTAACAGTAACCTTCTCCTTATTCAGCCTAGTGAGTGGGACATCAGTGTGCCTGACTATAGAGTCACCTATTACTAGTATGTTGGGTATGTTATTTTGCCTTAAGGGCTGTGACTGAGTATTTTGCCTTAAGGGCTGTGAATGCCCTTTACGTCTTGGCACCTAACCCAAACACCTCTTGCCATGGCCACCGGTTAAACTGAATCTAACCTGCTCGGTGTAATGAGGCCACTGAATACAAATGGGGGAAAACAATGTGGGAAAACAAGGGGGGGAACGCAGCTTACTAGTAAGAAACATGCCCTTGAGGGAGGACCTGGAAGGGCCTTTGAGCCACTGATGAAAACTGCCCCATAACTGTGGCACTCACCTTTAAAAACAGGCAACCAGGGACCCAACCCCCCCAAGACCCAGCTCTCAGAGAAAGCATTCTATGGGTAAGTCATCCTTGTCCTCTAAGCTGAGTCAATAACCACATGGTATTGACATTGCAACCATTTACTGAATACAGTAGACAACATTAAAGATGCCACAGTATGCCAACACATGATCATAACATAAAACAGCCAATAGCCATTACTAATGAGCCATTTGTCACCACCAAGCCTATTCGAACGACACTTTACAGGTTTGTGGGGTAACCCAAGCTATCTTGGACATGCTTCTAATGTCCTTTATGTTTTGTCTCCTAACCCAAACATCTCTTGCCATGACCACTGGTTAAACTGAATCCAACCTGTTTAGCGTAATGAGGCTGCTGAATACAAACAGAGGGGGAAACAAAGAGGGAAAAGCCACAAAGTAGCAGTCAACGTGGCATGCTTCATGCCACCCCCCCCCCCCAGATGAGTGACCTCAAGCCCATGATAGCCAGGTTTCATTAAAGCAGCCTGAGAAGTTAGGTCTAAAAAAATTCCTCAATGGCCAGGGAAATGTCTAAATTAAACAAATCGATATTTAAATTGTTCAAATGTACCCCACCACTGCTATAAAAATCAGAGTCCAATTTATCATGGTCTTTATGGTGAATGACTTGAAACCTGATATGCTGGCCACCTGTGTCACTTTGTGGTTAATAAAACACCTGGACATCTCTATTGCTTCGAATCTCCTAACATCTTCCCAATGGATTCTTGACATAATCATTGAAGAAAATCTTCTGGATATAATATGCAAAGCCTGATTAGCAAATTTCATTTCAAACTTGGGTGAGTCAAGTTCTTTCACCAGGGGTGAATCACCAGGCCCTTGGAAAATCGTCCATTTGTTGTAAACTGGTGTTAAATCTCCCAAAACTGAAACCATAACAGTCCTGAAAACCAAAGTAATGAACTAACCATTTTTATGCTCTAAACAACCAATGATCCTACCCGGGCAAACCAAGACATGGATTGCATCTCTCTTGATAAAGGATTGCTCCACCAGCCAGATAACTTCTTTCTTTGAAACAAAAAAAGAATGGGTTATTGCCTGATGTATTACAAGAAGGCATTAAACACTCACCAGTTTGTTTGTGCAGGACATTATCTGAATGGTCTAGATCAGAATTGTGACTTATTCTAAATGAGTGGGATGAATACACCAGAGGATGTATGACTTTCTCTTCACAAGCCTTGTGTAAGAGAAGATTTATCTATGGTAACATAAAGGGCTTACTGCCCCCCTTCCCCAAGTAATGACCAGGCCTACCTGTGAAGCCCTTGGGTGATCTTCTGCAGTAGCCTTAACCAGTGAATTGGGCAACATCCTTGACTTATCTAAATATACTTGCTTCCTTTTACCTGCTTGGTCAACGCAAAACAAAATAAATTCATTGTGAATCACAATATTCCCCCAACAAATGCCGTTTAATAATTCACTAGCACAGTAGGCACCCACACATAAGAAAGAAAACAATGCAGCCATTCTAGAAAAGGAAGAAAATCAGTAACTATGCTACACAATCCCTGAATAATGATGGTAAGGAGGCACTACCTATCAGCTTTCTGGTATCCTTTGAAGCCCCTCTAATATTCTCCCAACCTTTGTTCACCCTGCCAGACAGACAGTGACTGGAGAAATCCTTAAGTTCCAAAAATCATGCCATCCAGCCTAAGGCTGCTAAGTGGACCTGAAACACTTTGAGGGAATCTCCTACTGAGTATCTGAAAACCAGGAAATGAAGGACCACGGGCATTCCTCAGGGTCAATGGCAATTGTGCAAGGGCCTATAAAATTCCTTGAAAACCTACACTGATGATAATTAAGTCTTTCTAGTACTCCTGGCTGGGGAATTTGCAAGCAATGATGTGGCTACTTTACTCCAATCATTCAGACTTCCAGAAGAATTGGGATGCCATTCAGTTCTCCATGCTTGTCCAGGCCATGCAACCTGGTAAACAAGGACTTGGGGAGGCATATGGTATGTACAGTACTCTGTGTTCAGCCAGGGGGTAGCAAAAGTCAGAAACAAAATCTAACATTACCTGAAAAAAAACAGTTGCATTTTAGTTTTCAATCATCCCCTACCCACCCCTGATTGGAATGCTTTTCACAGTAGTAATTAGATAATCCTTTTTGTTCGAAGAAGAGTACAGTTGAGAGGCATACCAGCCTGGTATGTATGTCTGTATATTTTACATTTGTAGAGTAACAACAATCCCCGGGATTCATGAAGCTCGGCGCAAGGCCGGTGTAAGGCTTGCGGTAGTGCACGTGATGTATGTCAGGCGTAATGGCGCCATATGCATAGTAATGGCGGAAGTCGTGCCGCCCACAGACCGCGTGCAGAGACGCGTGAGGCGGAGTCAAGTAGGATCTTCCACGTGGCGTGGCCAATGGCGTGCGTGCAGGCGATGAGCAACCAAAGTGCTGACTGCTACAGGCCGCCTGCAATAGTAACACGCACCAGACGGGCTCGTGGATATTGTGTTGAAGCGTGAGCAGACTATACAACATGGTACCTGTACACACAAAAGCGGAGGAACCAACATTAACCCACGAGTCCAAAGTGAACCCACATCCAAGGAACTAAGGAGATCACGTAATGCCGTGTCCAGATTCCCGCAATGCACTGTCAGTGGGCATACTCAGTGAAGGTGTACGCTGGCAGCATGTCAATAGCGCCGTAAACACATAGAAGTATCGAAATGGGCATGGACACCAGCAGTAGTGAGAGTACACAGCGGGTAGCGGTAATCGATATAACAACAAGAAACAAGATACCCTACACACAGGCAAACATGTGCATAGCAACATGTATTACACCCAACAACGTCTTCAAAGCCTGGCATACATAGCTATAGGGCCCGGTATGGCGGTTACGTAATATCAGAAGCGGAACTCATGCGGCTGCAAATGTAATACACAACTTAGCCCGTCATAGCAAACCCGCACCCATGTCTGACCCGTGCACCCAACCTAGCTAACCTTGTGCAGCTACACACCTACACACAATGGGCATACCTGAAATGTATTAAGAAGTATTGTCAAAGGCATTGCCAAGCGAGAAAATATGTACCCCACAACAACAGCCCACCCCAGGTACAGATATCGAAGCGGCTGCATGTAGAATTGTTCCCGGCAGAATGTGTACATCCCGCATGTGGTATGCCCTTGTCCCGTCGAAACCCATAGGCGCACACACGCCATGGTGCCCTAACTGTACACATCTGGACAGGGGCGGTATGCACAGCCACGTGCCGATGAGTAGCTATGCGAACATGTCAAACACAACACATAAAGAAGCGGAACATCTGCCCACCAAGCAGGGCCTTCCCCTAACAGGGTGCCACAGGCACAAGAAGGAAGGTGGGACATCACCTGCGATTAATAAGTAGCGTTGGCGGACGGAAAACACCCACGGCCAACACAGAGGGACGGAACAACATGTATATGCCTGGATGGATGGTGTCATAGCATGGGAATAGGGCCCGGACCCCCAAAAAA
>NW_025055238.1:0-7668 GCF_019279795.1 Protopterus annectens
ACGAATAGTTGTAATGTTTCTGTTGAACAAAGGTGAAAGCATTTACTGGTGTCAATATTATTGTGATCTACCTTGTATCTATGTTATAACGGTGTTTACAATCAACCTTATATATGTTTTTAAATTTTTAAATATATATAAACTAATCTGTCCAACATATGCTCATTATGACATAGCGCTAATTCTTGAGCAGTATTGATTTTTGACTTTTTGTTCCTCTAACCAAGTGCTGTTGGATAGCTTGTGTTAGTGGTACATCCATATGGGATTATCAAAACCAACAACATGTATTAATATATTGTCTTATTGACATGTTGGAATATCTAGAATTTGTCTAGCCTTATTTTATCTGGTGGTTATTTCTCCTATGATGGATGGACCACACTTGAGTGTATGCACTCACTATTATTGTATAACCATATGATTTATTCTAAGTGCCCTCCAAACATGTTTTGCAAGTAAAAATTTTTTAAACTGATTAGTATTCATGAGCTCATCTTTTTGATTGGCTCTTGATATGTATTTAAAGGAAGATGCAAATGAACTTGATGATATTGCTTAACACTGAAGAAGGCTGTTGGCCGAAACTAGTTTGTTATATTTATCAGAAATCAATAAATATTTTGAACTCTGTGCTGCCTTGCTGGTCTATTTGGAGCTGTCTACTTGGTTTGGACCGTGCATCCCCTCGTGCACAGGACTTGGTACATACTGTTTGCTCACTCTGTGCTGGGGGACCGAGCAGTGGAGTCGTTTCTCAGCCTGTATCTGGCTGAAGGATTTTGTGGTAACATTTTTTGGTTTATCTGCCAGTAGCTCACTTGTTCGTCATTTACAGTGAGTTGGCAGTATTGTGATAAGTCAAGTTCATTTGTTGGGTACGAATTGGCTTATATGAGCCTGTGTCAAGTAGCAACTACGCTGTCGGGTGGATGAGCGCCATTTTTGTTGAAAGTTTTTGCCTGGCGGTATATCCGTAATTGGAAACAAGCCTGTTGGACTTTTTTTCATCTGAATTGAGGAGCGTTGAGTGGTAGGAGGGTGCTTATTCTTTATATGGCCGTATCGATCATCTAACTTTGCATTTATTCCTTTTGGATGTGTCTATATATGTTTTTTTATCTTGCGGACCAGGCCGACTATCAGAGGAACTACTGACTTTGGACATTGTAAAACATCGAACTGTTGTGTTACAGTTTTCACGCAATCCAAATCTTTTGGTGTGTATTATGTTGGGGGCAAATACGATATAGTGCTTGTGGATTAGAACATTGTATGTGAAGACAGCGACGTCCGTTCAGAAGAATTTTGGATTTTGGACTTGGTGTTTTGCATAACTTGAAGGGACAATTGCATTTTGGACTAATTCTGTGCTTAATACATGGTTAGGTTACGTTGCCTGTCATCTAATTATCTATATGTGATTGTGTATTGAGTGTATAATAACAATATAGGGTTTGGTAGTAAATTTAGGTGTATTTAACATCTTGGGGATTATTACTACACAGTGATTTGGGATCGGAACACTCTGCATATAGATAGCGACGGTTATTGAGCAACCATTTGGAGGCCGTGTTTTATATTTGGAATTCTGATATGTATAACCACCAGGGACAAATGTATTAAGGATGTTTTTTGTGTATACCACAGTGCTTAGTGAAATTCTTGCCTGTTTATGAGTAACATTTGATTGAACAAGGAATACCTAATAATATAGGGTTTAGAAGCAATATATGTTTTTTCTGGTAGCGGGTTATAGGATTACTGTAATTTAGGGACGCATTCAACTATTATTTAAATTATAACTAATACTCTATGGTGCTTATGCATTTTGTCTATACTGTTATAGGAATTGCTTTACTTTGGTGAAATGAGGTCGTAGTGTAAATGGATACCGTATCTATGCAGGATAGGGAAACGGTGTGGAAATCCAGTGTTGTGATATATGCTGTATACCATTTTTGATAGATGAGCATATTGGGATGTATTGAACCTGTATTGGGGGATCATTGTACTTGCGACTGTGTCGGTCTGGAGGCCTATATCTACGGGCAGTGTGCTCGAAATATTTGTCAAATTTGGGTACACTAGGTCGCTAATTATCATACTGGTTTGTGATATATGCTGGGCCTATCAAAATCTTATAACAGTCTGGTATCTTTTTGGCACAATCCTATATAGTTACTCTTTAATGGAAGATAACAATAGGTGGTGGCCTGTTGGACTGTGATGTGGGAATAAGACACGGAGTAAGGGAATAATGACTTCAATATTCATTTAAACCATAAATGTGGGGATAACTTGTATTACGATCTCTCCCCTAAGGATTCTGATATGACTAGTTAATTGATTGGAATGTTTTGAATCATAATTAGTTTGATATCATAACTGTCATTTTGGTTAAGGGAAGTATTACATACTAACTATTTCAATTCGGGACTGCAGTTAATAATACATCCTATTGGATTTTAAACAATATACCTATGGGTATTATGTTCATGTGGTATACACTACATGTTTAGGTACCAAAGCCTTAGGCACTGGAGATATAGATATAAACAGTTTTTTTACTTTATTGAATAACAACCCCCTTTTTTCCTTATACTTTTATTGGTAACAGTTTATGAAAGAACCCATTTTGCCCACTTTTAAAGGAAGACATCAGAGTGGTCCCTTAATATTTGTCTTTTAGTAGGATAGGAATGGTTGTGATATACCACTATAGTTTAATTTTTAATAATTTGAAATTTAACATTTGTGTTTGGGATTAAAGATACAAATGGAAATACCAGAACACTATTGTAAAATTCATACAGTAGTCAAGTTGTTAGCAATTACCAAGTGCCAGATTTTTTTTCCCTTTTTAAAAGGAACCTCTGCTGTTATCAGTAAACACCCTTGTAATGAAAGTTACATACCCCCAAAATGAGTACCTAATTGGATGAAGATTTATTGTAGTCCTTGAAATTTGGCTACCAGCTGGATAGAATGGTTAGGATATAGTATAACAGTTCCTTTTTCCAAATATTTGAAACTATAACACTTGTGTTGGGAATACAAGATACAGATGGAAATACCAGCTATACTATTGCAAAAATTTATTCAATTGTTATAATTTTAATAATTCCCAAATTGCCAGCTTTCATCCCCTTTTGAAATGAACCACTGCTCGGTCCCCTGACCACTATTAAAAATTAAACCCTTTGAATTTTTTTTGGGGGTGTGTGTTGCCCATTTTTTCGGGTTATTATATACCCAAATTTAAATATCCAGTGACTATTAGAAGGATTTGGTTTGTTATTAGAGCATGATATTTGAAAAAATTATCCCGGTTGATGATTTCAAAGCCCCTTCATAAGCTCTAATTGGCTTGTTGATTATTGTTTGTTGTTTTTTTGCCCTTTTGGTTTATAATCTGACAAAAATTTTAGGGTTTGAAAGTATAGGACCACAACAAACATAATTTTTGGATTCCTTTGTTAGTTCAGCATTACTCCTAAGGGTTTATAGTATTTGATTCTTATGCTGGATTATGGTTAAAGACCTGTAGTTGGTAGGTTGGCTTATTGGGGCTGATTTTGATGCCTATTTAAACCCCGATTTTAAAATTTAATATTTTAAATTTTTTTAACTTAGGTTGGTTTACCCTTTTTTAATATAAGCCCCTTTGTGCTAATCACAAGCCTCATTTTTTTATCCTATTATTGGATCTTTACCTATCTTAGGGAATATTTGGTTTTGACCCCTCTTTTTTCCCTTTTTTTGTGCTTTCTGCCACCCCCGTGTTTTTTTATTAGAGATTGGGGTTAATTTTTACCCCATTTTGATGTTACTGGGTTTCAAACCATCATATTATATTTTTTATTCCCCAAAATTTTATTTCCCTTTTTTTTTTGTTCCAAGTTTTCACCATAATATACTTTAACATTGTTTACAACATGGATCTAAATACCATTCCCTTTTTGGATTATGTGCTGATCGGCAAGATATAGCAGTATTTGGCATTGATCGATTTCCAAGCAATGATCCAGGCAGTTTTCAGACATCTGTGGTTGATTGTGATATGTTTTTTCCCCTCAATCACAAAAACATTTAAGGCTTTAGATTAAACATTTGGCATCTTAAGTTATTTAAAGCATATTAGAATATGGCTCCCAGAGGTCTGTAACGAACTCAACCTCTAGTTGGGAAGCCAGGGACAAACTCAACCATGATTGGCAGGAGGCACTTCAGAAGGATCCATGCATTTGTGAACATACTGTTACAATATTATGAAAGGACAGTAGATTCAATATACTTGAAGTCAAAAATATATGTTCAGAGGCTCAAAAGTTTGAATCTTCCACTAAATATCAGGAAATATTAAAAAATTTTCCCTTAGAACTGATGGAGCAAAAAAAATTTAAAAAAACGAAAAATTAAGAAATTTCACCTGATTTTTTTGATTATCAACGGGGGAAACCATTTGATTTAAGCAGATCGGTTAGATTTTGGATAACAATCAGGTTTAAAAAAGGGCCCGGGCGCACCAAAAAAAGACCACGATCAATTCTTAAAAATAAGGGGAAGTTCAAAAGTACATCTGGTGATGAATCCTCCCTTACATTTTGAGGGTCCAGGTGAGAGGGCTTCACCTAATAGGAAGAGAACTAACAAAATTTCCCTTTAGAAGGGGAAGGGGCACCGGGGGGGAGAAAGCACAGAAAGAGTGGTCACTCCCGGGTTTTCCCCCAAGGCCTTTTTGGGCAACTTCCTGAAATAGGAAATTTATCTGGAACCACCCAGAATGTGTTCAATTTATCTAAGACTATATTAACGGATGAGCAGGTTGCACTGTTGAATAAAGGTTTGAACTTTATTCCTTCTTTTTTTAGTCAAGAATACCACATAGTACAGGATTTACATGACTTTTGTAGGATGTTAAATCTTAGGCTCTTTTTTGAGGATAACAGGTCAGAACCGTCTGAGGACTTCCGTTTTGGTAGGTCCTCTTTCCAACCTCCTATGAGTAAACATGTATCTATTTTCATGGACTCCATTTTGAGGGATATTCACTTTCAAAACATGGGACATATCATGCTGGCTAGCAATTTATCGAATGATGACAGGATAGCCTTGAATACCTTGTGTGAAAATAAAGATATAATTATTGTCCCTGCTGATAAGGGAGGTGCAGTTGTGGTTTGGAACACTGCGGATTACATTCATGAAGGGTTAACTCAATTGTCTGACGCCAAGTGCTATATGTACATGTCCATAGATCCCACACCAGTATTTAAGGATGAGATTGACGCCTTTTTGCAATTGGCCTTTGAGGAAGGCATCATAAATAAGAAATGCTTGGATGCACTTAAAGTGTCGGAACCCTCCAAACAGATACTTTATCTTTTACCGAAAATCCACAAGTCCTTGGAAAAACCACCGGGTAGACCCATAGTATCGGGAATAGGCTCTCTGACTGAACCCCTATCAGCTTTCCTCACCAAATATCTTAAACCTCTGTTGGGACATATTAGATCTAGATTGCAGGACACTACACAATTTCTACAGCTAATTAGGGAAACCCAATTGGAACCTGAGTGGTACTTATGTACCTTGGATGTAAAATCATTATATACAAGCATACCCCACTGGGCGAGTCTCCAATCCTTACAATATTGGTTGGAAAGGGTAAACCTATATTCACCGGGATTTAACACCCTTTTGATATGTATGTCCGAGCATGTGTTAAATAAGAATGTTCTGTACTTCCAGGGCCAATGTTATTGGCAGCTTCAAGGAACAGCTATGGGGGCATCTTTTGCCCCTATATATGCTGACCTGTTCATGGCTTATGTTGAGGAATCTATGATCTATGATACATCACACAACATCTTTCAGGTGGAAATGGATATTTGGAGACGTTATCTGGACGACTGCTGGTTGGTGTGGCGGGCTGATGTAGGATACTTGCGGGAATTTGTTGAATATCTTAATGATAATGTCTGGGGACTTGAATTTTCTGTGACATTTGATAAAAAGTCTATCAATTTTTTGGATGTCACAGTATACAGGAACCCAGACAATACTCTGTCTACGAGGGTTTTCCGCAAGTACCCGCAATATAACACCCTGTTACATGCATCAAGTTTACATCCCCGCCACACAATCAGGAGTATTCCAATATCCCAGTTTATACGTATCAAACGTCTCAGCTCCAACATGGAGGAATATCAATTGGCCAGTAGGGATCTCAGTCAGAGGTTTATTAACAGGGGATATGATGGATTTGATATTCTGTCGGCTCAGAGTAGAGCTAATCGTCTTGTGAGGGACGACTTATTACAATATCAGAATAAAAATAAAAATCAATCCTCTTCTAACACAAGTGTCAGGTTTATCACCACTTATAGCAGAAACATTAATATGATTAGAAACATCATTAATAAACATTGGAACATTTTATTGGCCAATGATAAGCTGCGAAGTTTTTTGGGACCCCGTTGTCTTTTCTCATATAAACGTGGTAAGACCTTAGGCTCCTATTTTTCACACTTTAAACATATGGCAAGTGGGGGGACTACTCACAAACAACTGACACTTCATGGTGATGAACTCATTGGGTCGTTCCCCTGTGGCCATTGTGGTTCCTGTCAATATATGCTGAAATCCAAGGCGTTCACCAGTCGTAATACTAGTAAAGTTTTTGATATTAAGATCTTTGGAAACTGCAGTAGCGACTGGGTGGTGTACCTGGCTTCTTGTTACTGTGGGGGATTCTATGTTGGACAAACTTCCAGAGCCTTAAGATTTAGAATGAACGAACATCGCAGTGATATCAAAAACCACAAGGAGACCAGTGCCCTATATCAACACACATTAAAACACTCTCAAGCGAGATTCACTTTTATGGTCATTGACCGCATTTCTGGGGACAGAACAAACAAACAAGGTTGGCATGGGCTACTGGATCGAAAGGAGAAACATTGGATTATTACACTGGGGGCTTTATTTCACCCGGGACTAAATGATCACTTGTAGGGAATATATTGAGTTAGCATTAGCATTTTCAATAATAGGACACCAAGTGGGGAATTTCTTTTGGTCTCCTATTTATAACTCCCTAAGATTATGAATGTCAAAACATCCTGGTCCAATATTGAGCAGGGTCTTAAGATATCAAGTCATATGGACTATGTTCTATTACTATGTTTGATATGGGTGGCCAAGTGTAGTTAAGAATAAATTTTCTCTTTGTGGGAGTACGAATGGGAGGCACTTAATTTGCCAATCAGGGGTCTGGGTATTCATATTTGTTAGCATAATGTAAGTTGAAATTAGATGCATTGTCACTTTTTCTTTTTTTGGTTTGTAAGTGGTGCCATTTACATATATGTACTAGAGATATAACAGCCCCTATTACTTTTTGGAAGAAATGTGCAAGCCTTTATGTTTAGGCTGTTGATTTCAGTATTGCTGATCCATTTTTATATTGTACTCCATGTCTATTACAAGTTATGCTCAATAACTTACCTATATTGATATACATATGTGAGTAGATACAACGTACCTGTCAAATATATGCTCCTTAAGATATAGCATGCGGGAACTCTTTAATATCTATAATTGTATTACTAGCCATGGTCGAATTAAAACTGTTATAAGACTGGTGTTCTATTCAATATGGGA
>NW_025055239.1:0-7685 GCF_019279795.1 Protopterus annectens
CTAATCTACTACCAAAAGAACTCTATAGTAAAGTGAGGCTCACCCCCCCAATTTTGCTAGAAAGAAATCAAACATTTTGCAACCTATTTCATTCCTCCTTCTTTTTGTATTCTTTGTTATAAACAGACATTAAAAGAGAAGATTGTTACAAAAAGTCTTAGATACACCTCCAAGCATCTAGAAACCCAAAGACGTCTGAGTTCCAACAGTCCCAGGTCCCCTGACATTATACAATTGCTGCTCCACAAATGAATGAATAAATGAACAATTACAGGAAAAAGGGGGTTATAAAAATGTACAAGGGCTGAGTTTAATACAAGAGAGTGATGCACAGGAAAGAATAATATAAGTGACCCCTATAACTCTGTAGCTAGCCTGAAAAGCATCATTATAAATAAGCCATCTCTAGCAGCGACTGAGTGAAGCACTATAATGGTGAAGGTTTATTGTCACTAGTGACTTATTACTGGGAATGGACCTGGTCAAGGATGCCAAAAAAAAGGGGGATATGTGAAGGTACTCATGGACAATAATCAAAAGTTTATCAATTTTGGGGCATCCAAAAGTGATTGAGTGTACTAACTTTAAAACAAGAAATAATGCATGACTTAGAAATTAAAAAAAATGAGGTATTAGTTAGGCAGTTTATGTTCTACATAACAATAAAAAAATACTTTTATCCAATTTCCCTACTTTTTGTTACTATTAACCTTTCTTATTCCCTTCCTTTCTTCTATTGCTTCTTTCTTTTCTCTTTCTCCCTGTCATTTACTCCTGTCTTCTCCACTCTCTGCATTTGTTTGATAGTGCAAGAATAGATTTAATGCAATGGATCAGTGGGCTGATGTATAGAATGACAATTTTTGAAAACATTTTCACTTTATTTTCTTTTTTTTTCTCTTTCTTTTCTTCTAATATCCGTTTTCCACTCTCTTCCCTCTCTCTATTCTTTCCCTACAACTTGCATTGCTCCCTACAACCTTCAGAACTGTTATGCATCTGATTATGTAACCAATCCTGCCAAGGTGGGAAGAAAACAAAGTAAATGTGGCCCGAGCTGATCAGAATTGTAGTTTTACTACTCTGCAGGATCAGCCTGAGCCACATCTGAGCAGCGGATGCATCCATATGAGATGACAGTAATCACGCCTCACAATGCCTACATGGAAAAAAAAGTGTAGGCTTTAATAAATTCCCCCATCAGTCTCAGTAGGTGCTCAATGAGTTTGAGAACGCTTTCTGTAATTGGCAAATGTCCAAAAGGGTGTTGTAATTTTAATTAAAGCTGGAAAATACGTAGTCAAGAAAGTCTATCCAGACAAATCTCTCCCTTTCAGCAGAGTCCAATGGAATCGGTTTCCTATTGCTTTTAGAATGTATAAGCAAAGTTTTTTATGCAACATTGCTCAGCATTGTGTGTGTGTGTGTGTGTCTGTGTGTGTGTGTGTTTAGGGGGACATCATTCCACTTATGGCAATCTCGAAAAAGATTGGTCCATTGTATTTCTGAAATTTGTCCTAGTCAAAAGCCTTAGTGCACCTTTGTAGAAAACAACTGATCCTCATACAATCTCTTTTTTTAACAGTTTGCAATTTTACTGAATGCTTACTGAATGGACAATGCCAATACAGTTATTTCACATTTTTCCTCTAAAAGATGCTTGCATTTGACTTAATAATTCAGCAAAGCTGAAATAATCACTTATATATTTCTCTCCTGAAAAAAAGTTGAATTTTACTTGGTTCTTTATACCTTTTTCCAAAGGTATAGTAGCTGTCAAAGTTCATTCTGTACTTGCTAAACAGTGTCAGTGAGAAAGTTACCAAAGAGTGATGCATTATAACATTGGTCAAGGAGATCAAGAAATGAATTCTGAGTAAGGAAAAAGGCTGGAAACTGCTACAACTTGAAAATCGTAACACTAACTATAACCCTACTAGATGATGACATTTAGCAAGAGTCAGTGGTAATGGTACAACAATAAGATGAAATCCAGCTTCAGGCAGAATATATTCTTCTGCATCTCGACTGTTAACAGATAAAAAACTTATTCTCAGAAAGAAAAATAAGTGTTTGCAATAGCTTTTGGTTGTCAAAAGGTTGATGCTTAAGGGAAACAGTTTACCAAAAACGTTTGAACATACAGCACTCTGAAGCATATTTAACAAGTCCTTGCACAACATACTGTCACAAAAACAGATAATGTTACTGGCATTACAATAGTATGATCTTCAAGTGCAGTACAATTCAAGACCGCCCATTCAAACTGCAGATATATGTAGCACAGATGAACTCAGCAAATGCAAGTTTATATGAAAGGAAACCTTAGAAACATTATGAGTGGTAACACAATTATCAATGGAAGTTTATAAGCTTCAGGAATTGAAAGCTGCTAATAAAGATCATTCAGAGATCTAACTTCTGCATGATGTCATTGTGACAGGATGCCTGGAATGTCTGCAAAAAGGCACATCAGCTGCTCACACTGTATTTTCCCTTCAGAGCTATTTTGCCACACATTCAAAAATTACATTAAAAGATGAAAAGGCAATTATGCCCACTAAAGTACAAAATCAGATGTTATTGAAACTGCACAAATCTCATTTATAAGAATCATTCTGAGAAGGTTAGAACAAATGGGATGAGAGCTATCTATGTGGAACCCAAGTATACAACAAAGTCCAGAAGGATTAATATTTTCTTTGAAGTGTTTGCATGGGTATTTTTTAAATATCCCAATTATTTTTTTTTTTTCCTCTTGTATGTAGCAAATGTTGGAGGTGTGATAGGAAAGTGAGAGATAAGAAGAAAGATGGTTTTAGGAGTGTAACAAATTGACGGATTATTAAAATTATCTAAAACATACTCTGTCAGAAAAGCTGAAAGAGCAAAGATCTGTAGCCAAGGAAAATGATACTTTTGAGCAGGGTCACAGGATCTGAATTGCCCAGATGCAAGGACTTAATAAGTTTAGTGTTATTTTTTGCCAAAAAAGCAATTACTGGGAAATGGAAATCAAAACCTAAACCAACAGTAACTGAAGTACCGATTATTATAAAAGTGATAACAGAAATAGAGAGGGATTTTAGGAAAGGAATGAGCAAATTGCAAAGAAAAGAAAGAAAAACATAAATGGAATTTGTGAGAACCAAGGAAAAGTGAGACTTAATGGAAGGCCAGAACTGACCAATCTCAATAATTGTTAAAAAGAAAGCATAACTATGTAATACATAATACATGAAAACTAATATGGTTTGTTTTCTTTTTCATTAATACATTTGTACCTAGGGCATATGTGATAATTTAATACATGTGTTTAAAAAATTGTAAGTTAAAAGCTCATTACATACTATATTAGCTTAATATGTCTATCAAAATGAAGTAGATGATTCAAGGCTAATGACTGTGTGGTATGATTATAAATCAAAAGAAAAGGAAGGAGTAAACTTCTGACTGAGGGTAAGTTGGTGTGATTTTTCCAATGTAGCTAGATCTGATGGTTGTATATGCTAGAATAATTGTTTCAATGCAAGTTGAGCATGCTAGTAATATGGTATAAGATCTATTGCATGGATACAAGTATGTGAAAATGTCATGATTTGAGCCATTTATTCTCAGAATAGATTTGACACCTGAGTTTCATCCTGATGCCAAAAGGTGTGATTAAGTGAAGACTCAGCAGCCAAATGTTTGCAAGAAATGTGATGCCTGATTGAAGTTTATTGCCACTTTGATAGATAGTAACCATATCTTACAGCTGAATACTTGTCAAAGAGAGGACTTAGGTGAGGAAGTTCTTTGGTTGATTTTCCTTACTAACAAAGAGCTTGAATTGAGTCAAGAAGAAGGCATTGAAGCAAAGATGTATTTTGCGGTTTTATTAGTTTGAGATGATAAAGAAGTAAGCTGATTTTGCTAAGTGTCTATGACAGGTTATTATTTTCCATCCTTTGGCAACTTTAGCATTAGCAGGTAGTATCCTCCATCCTTGCCAAGAGGACACAGGCTGTTTCACGAGGCCTCCCTTTGTGGAGTGACTGTTGAAGTGCTCCATTACCTATGAAAGTTGACAATGGTGAGTGAAAACTGACTGTTGGAGAAGATCTGTTAGTAATTATTCATGCTGAGTCACCCGTCTCTATGACACTAGTTGTGGATGCATATAAGGAACCTTTCCAATGAGTGAAGCTTGTCTATTCTTCCTTATGGTACACTGTTCAGAGCTCAGATTGCCAGTGTTCATTGGGTAAGCCTGCTTGCCTCATTTAAGGAATCTGCTGATACTTTCCTGAGGTTGTAGCACAGCCTATTAATTTGGTCACCTGGGCTATATTATCCATGTGCGTGGTGTTTATGTTTAGGTGGTAACTAAGTGGGGCTTTTTAGCAGTTTTTGTGAAGTATCGTGGTTTGTTGATTATCTGTTAGAATGGCGTATGTAAAGAAGAATAAAGGATTGCCAAAAGTTTATATGTGAACAGATCGGCTGTGATAATGATTTGGTGTGGAAAATCTTTTCGCTGTGAGCTTCAGCCAGATTATGGTAATGGCGTGCAGAAAATTTATTAATTGGTATAGGATTAATTTGTAGCAGTATTAAGCAGTTCTTCTTTTGTTTTTTGTAGAAATGGCCTTTTTGCTTAAATTTTTTGTTCCTTCCCGAAAATAAGGCCGGAAAAGGTTTTTTAATTTTTTTTTGAGGTGAGCCACTTCCCATCGTAGAAACTTTTTTTTTACCCTTTTAAAACAACCTAGACCTGGTGGGGGGAAAAGGGGAAATTTCACTGGGGCCCCGTTTTTAAAAATTTAATTCTCCATAAACCCCATTTTGGAAAACGTCATTTTTCTAGGGAAAATTTTCAGAAAAGTATGAAACCCGAAGTTTGTTAACCTGCATGCTCATTTAGCTGAAGATTTTAAAAGGAAGGAAAAAAACCAAAATTTAATTTCATAAGCAATTTTGAAAAAAAGAATGGAATATAAAGGAAAAGGATCAGATTACGGAAAAAAGGGAAATCCACTTGTGGGAGGGATTTTTGGGTTTAAACCTTTGTTTTTGCCAGGAATTTTTTTATATTTTTTAGAGATTTGGTTTTTCTGGGGAGTCACTGTTTATACCTTTAGCTGAAAACTGTTTAAAGTATCCAGTCAAATACTTTCATATATTATATTTATATATATGTTCTTGTTATATATATATATATGTGTGTAGAGAGAGAGAGAGACAGAGACACATACACACACACACACACACACACACACACACACACACACAGACACACACACACACGTAAGAATATGCTACAACATTTAATTCAATAAGCAGTTAGCTACATAACATGGCTGGGAAAATGGAATCATGCTTAGAAGGACTGTATGTGTAAGCTGTAGCCATAATGACTGCTATGGCTTATACTACAGGGATAGCAGTATATCATTATATACAGAGCTGAGAGGACTGTAGCTGCAAGAAAGGACACCATGGGGAAAAGACAGAGAAATGTTTGAGAGCCATGCAGAGAGAAAGAGAGAAGAGTAGAAAGGAAACAAAAGTGTGGGGAGATGCAAAACAAAGATGGAAGTGGGATATATGAGAGGACATAAGTAAAGGGGATGAGAAAATGAGATAAGGGAGGATGAAATAGAGATAAAGGGGTTCATAGGTGATTACTAGGCTAATAGCACAAGAGCCTTTACAAGCCTAGCTAATAATGCCAGGATATGACAATATTATATCTTAAGTCCCCAGATATGGGATGGGGTAGTATCAGGGTAGTGGGTCTTTGGATGTTGGCGCCCTTAGTCATTTTACAGACTGCCTCTGTTCATAAGGGACATGGGCAGTACCCCATGAGTGAATTTATGGTTCCCCATCCATTTATCCAAATTTGTTTTGAAGAGAGTGAAAAATGGGCTTTATTTTACAAAGATGAGCAGTTTATTCCATAGATGAAGTAGCCTTTGGGATATGAAGCTGTCTCTCCAGCAAGTTCAGTTAGAGCCACACATAAGATTCAGTTCCATTGATAGTCTAACCCTCAAATACTTTTTCTTGCAAATATATAACATTTTCATCAGTACTGCATCAGAAAATGCCTTGTATGTCAGGCACAAGCCCCCTCTCAGTAACAATATGAGATAGAATAAAGGGATAGGGCCTTTAGTCAGTCTACATAAGACATGTGTCTTATGCATTCCATTTTTTTTTTACTGAGAAACCTCTGGGCCACTCCAAATGGTGTCAATTCCTGGTTAGGTACATACAGAAGGGACAAATGTGCTCATTTATGGGCCTGAAAAGGGCCAAGTGCAATGGCAGTATGACTTCCTTTGATCTTGATGTATGCCTGTACTTATAAGTTGAGCCACATAGAAGAATTTCTTCACAACTGTAGCTATCTGGTGGTCAAAGTTTAGGTGGCTATCTGTCTCTGTTTCTATTTCCCTCACTATTGGCATCTAGTTTTAATGTGTGCTATCAATATTATAATTTGCAGGGATATCTGTTTTGCTGAAAGGTATGATTATGCATTTTTTAGCATTTAGTCTCAGACCACAGTTTTGGCACAAGTCGTTTGCCAGTATTAGGCCTGTTTATAATATGTCAACATTGTCTGGTGATTCAGTGATTGCTCCCAGCTTACAGTCTTCAACAAACTTGGTGAGCCAGAGGGGGCCAACACTGGGCCCTGTGGAACACCACTAGAAACAGGTTTCTTATCAGAAGTGGATTCACCTATCCAGACAAAATGTGTCCTGTCAGTGAGCCAGTTGGCTATCCAAATGAGGAATTTATGCCTAACTCAATATGTTTATCTATGATCCCTGAGTGGAGGACTGTGTAAAAATCTTTGGTCAGGTCTAGATAAGCAGTGTGTGCTGTTTTACCCTCATCCATGGTTCTGGAGACTTTCTCAAAGAAGCCCACCAGACTGAACGGGCAAGATCTCCCTTTGACAAAACCAAATCAAGTCTGGTCCAGTATTTGGAGAGTTCCTATGTCATTATTGATCAGGTTTATGATAATTCTCTCCCTGGCCTTGCAGATAAGACTGGTAAAGCTTATGGATCTGTAGTTCCCTGAGTCAATTGATGGGCCCCCCTTGTGGAGAGGGACAACTGCTGCAGTCCTCCATTCCTCTGGAACAAAGCCTGACCAGAGGCTGTAGTTAAAGAGGGTTTCTACTGCTCCTAATAGATCTTGTTTTAAGCTACTTAAGAAGCATCCTGGAATGTTGTTAGGTCTCATGGAGGCCGTGTTTTGGCTTTAGCAAGTGCATTAAGGACCTGTTCTCTTGTAATGACTGGTAGAGGATGGTTACGGAAATTTCCTTGGGTGTGGTAAGAGGTGATGGGGGGAGAGGTATGAATTGAATTTGTTGGCCAGCAGGTTTGCTTAGTTTCAGGATGAGTGTAAGTGTTGCCTCATGATTAACTCAGCACATTGCTGAGTATTTCCTGAGGTTAGGAACATAATTAAAAAAAGCCTTTTGGTTATCTTTCACCTGGGAGGCTATTTTTGCCACATTGTTTGCTTTGGTAGATTTGAAAAGCTCGCTAATTTATTTGTTTAGACTAGTAAGTGTCTTTTAGCACTGTTTTTTTCTGTTCCTGCTTGGCTTTGAAGAGGATTTATTTCCTTTTGTTGAATTGCCTGTTTATGCTTCGGGTCCACCAGGGTGGTTT
>NW_025055240.1:0-9104 GCF_019279795.1 Protopterus annectens
GTTTTTCAAAAAGGTTTAAAAATTAAATCCTTTAAAACCCTCAACCCCTTAAAAAAAACATTTTTTTTAAAAAAAACCTTTTTAAAAAAACCAATTTTTTAAAAAAAAATTTAAAAACCAACTAATACCATCATAAATTCAAAATGTAACACTAACTTTTAATTTTAAAGAATACTAAGTTCTACACCCAAAGTGGAATTGTCAAGCACCATATACATACAAACAACTGTTACGCGGGTAACTTTCTTTAGGATGACCAGAAATATTACTGAAACTGTTTAGGCTAGAATTGGAAAAGGCATCCAAAAGCAGTTGCCATTCAATTCTTTTTATTTCGGAGGGAGAGTTGGGGGCCCCTCTAAGACCAACCTTAACGTGTCAATCCCATAGTAAATTATGTCAGCGCAGTTTACAACATGTTTTGGAAGTCACGTTGTCGTTCTTTTGTTCTTAATGTGCGCATAATTATGTTGGTAAATACGTTAAGCAATCTACGGTCCATTTTGCAACTTATAAAATCTTTCAAACAACAATCGCTAAAGCGACATAAATCACTGTTTTGTCAAACAGTTAGGTTTTATGTTTGACGATACTTCTTGTCTAATAGTAAATAGGCCCCCACTTTTTAAGGCTACACAAATTACAGGAGCCACAAGTAAAATGTCCCAGTTTGTCTTGATGAAGACTGTGGGGTATCCATAGTCCTGTAAAGATTCTTTTAGATTACTACCCCTCTAAAAGCAAAGAAGGGTATGAACCCAAAGGTGTTGAACAGAGGACACTATTTTTAGACAAAAGTGCCAATTTTTCTTAACAATGGAACCGTATAAGATTTAGCGTGCTTGTTGGCAGTAATAATCAAACTCGTCTTATAATCACATTTGGGCACCTGGTGCATTACCAAGATATATTCATATTAGGTTGAGAAGAATGTGTTCAAAAGTAGAAATTTCACGGCAGGCATGGTGAATGACAACGGTAGTCTCTTTATTGTTGGTAAGAATAGGTTTATAAAACCCATTATCTACTTTTAAATTTACTTCTTCTGAATTGTATCTAGTAATAGTGATATTACAGAGATGTAAATATGAAATGGACAAATCTGGGGTCTCTCTGTTTAAGGGAGGGTATGTCCCACATTGATTGATTAAGAATGTAAGGTAATGAAAGCATAATACCCTGCTCACCCTTATTAAAGGTAATTTGGATCTGGTTAATATCGAAACCCTAACATATAGGTAATGACAAGAGAAATTCGAGACTGACATATACCATACAAGGATGTGTGAGTGGATACAAAGGGGTATACATGAGGTTTTGGAAAATCTTTTCAAGATGTCAATAATTTATCAATTTGCTCAACAACCCCTAAAATTTACCTACAGGAAAAATCATAATTTAGAACTTATTTGAGAGAAAAATCTATCAAAAAGACAAGAGGTGATTAATAGGACTGGAACACATAGACTAGCAGCGGAGATGGCCTCTCCTTTATTTTGAAACAGGAAATGTTGTGGAAGGTATTGGGAAAACTTTAGGAGCAAGGTACTTCCACCTGTTATACTGAGTGTTATCTACCTTGCTATGTCTGTCACTTACCTGTGGAAGAGTACTATGTGGGACGGGCATTCCAGCTTAAGAAAGCATTTATGAACATATGAGGGATATTACTAGAAGGAATGACCAACAATTGCCCTATTTCCCAGACATACTAATATGTGGAAAAAGCCAACTTTAGAAATTTGGGTACTGGAGGTGAAAAAAGAGTGACAGAGGTGGAGATTGGGAGATCTCTATTGGAATATGAAGAGTTGATTGCAGCCCAAATTAGATGTTTTGTGGTCCCAAAGGGATGAATGGACCATCTATCTATAGAGCATTAGCCTGAAACTCTTAGCAAATAACCCCAAATGAAAAAAACTATTTATATACAACTTATACATATCTTTTAAAAATATTTTTTAAAAATAATTTAAAAATATTTTAACATTTTTTTTAAAATATTTATAAAAACATTTATTAAAATATTTATTTAATATATTTTATATATTCTATGTATTTAAATGCTGATCAAGTGCACCATAATTGTAATCCATTACATTTATTCATGTAGTGATTTATTTATTTTACTTATTTATTTAATTGGTGTTATTTATGCTTTGTCATATTAAATATCAGTGTCTATGTTACAATCATTCCAACTCCTATTATTCCCACACATTTAATATTTAATATTCCAACATTCTAACACCCCTAATACTTAATATCCATATTCATCAATTGAATGTATATACATGGTGTTGATACATATATAAATGTACACACTTTAGTTTTTATATTATTATATATAAAAAATGTTTGTTTATATTCAAGTCAATATAGAATGCAATACATATTCCTTTTTATTTTATTATTATTTTTTATTTTAATATATCTTGGTTTTATATTATTCATAGATGTAATTGTGTTTTATATGTCAGCAGAACAACTACACATACTATATGCATGATAGATCTTTTTTGACAAAGTTGTATAAAAAAAAAGGCTTAGAAGACTTGCTTATGAATATTTTATGCAATGGTTTTAAACATTCAGTTGGTTTTGGGCGAAACAGCAAGGTGTAATTGTTAAGTTAACTAGTGTTAACCAATAAGTGGCTATGTAATGTTTGTATATATAAGGTGTTAAATTTTTACTGCATTTGTAATTCCTGATGAAGGTTGTTATCTGAGATCTGACGGCGTCAATCACCAGTTTTAATTTTGGTTCGTGTCAGTTTGTGGTACATTACTCGTCTCTGTGTGGCATTTACCGTTAATAATCGTTTTGGATTTATTTGGTGCTTGGACATTTCATTGTTGTGTTCCTGAAGTGACAGACTTTGGTTTCTACAACAGCCTGGAGGATTAGCCCTTTATGGTGCAGCTACGGAATTTTTAACACATGATTTACAAGTGGTGGTGTGTGTCGGGAGGGAGTTCGAATCTGACTTATTATCGACATCGAGATGGTGCTCGAAACCTCAGAATCTCAAGGTGTAGTAAATGTGAATCTCCATAAGGGGAGATTTCTATTTACTGCAATGTGGTCACGGTCCAGAGTTGTGCTATATTTAAGTAGTGGGGGTGCAAGGAAACTTGCCCCCTTACTTAAACCCATTAGGGTACTTTTTTTTGTCTTTTTATAAGGTCGATGTTTGAAGACATCGACCATATGGTGTTGACCATATGTTGTTTGATGTTTTCAAATGTCGATCTTATAATATAGACCCCATACATTTAAGCAGGTGTCTTATAACTGCATCTGTCTGAAGAGGAGAACCATTTATAACATGTGAGGTGGGAGTAGCTTTTTTGTCAACCACTACTTTGACATTTTTTCGTATTAGGTTTGAGACTGTGCTCAGCACATCAACTATGTATGTGGCTAGAATCTATATCATATTATTGCACAATGAAAAGAGCAAATGCTCTTTCATCGAACCGATATCAAAACAACAAAAGGCAAACACAAGGAACAGAGAATTTTTTCCAGGGAAAAATTTGCTGCCCCGCAAAAAAATAAAATAGTTTAAACAAAATGAAGAGGGGCTTTACTTTGCCCCACTCCTAATGTGGGGGGCTGTGCCATGCCTGCTGTCTCCCAAATATAGAACTCCAGATTGCACCATAGTGGAGGAAATGGCAAGTCTGAAGACAGCCCGCAATTTTTTTCCCTGGGAAAAAATTGATATTCTGTGACTTAGCTATTTTCTCCTTTTAAACATTATCAGATCGATGAAAGAGCGTCCTCTTTTTCATCATCCAGTAATGTGATATAGACCCATGTATGGCTACACTTGCAGGAGCTGGCTATGAGTGGATAACAGTGCCCAGCTTACAGTCATCAGACAACATGGTTAACCACACTTCTGGTATATTAGTTTGGATGTCTGCAAAATAAAAGTCAAACAGAAGAAGGTCAAGCACTGATGCTTTGGTACCTCACTAACTTTAATTTAAGTTCAGAAAATGTACCAGGAATGTTCACAACTTGGAATCTGTTGACTAGCCAGACAGCAACACAGAAGGCAATATAGGGGTGTACATTATTTTTTCAATAATACTAGCATGGTGGATAGTGCCAAATCCTTTGTAAGGTAAAGATAAACAATGTAAACTATATGATTACTGTCCACAGCCCCTATAACCTTTTCAAAGAAATTTAAAATGTAGGACATACTCTTCACCAAAGCATACTGACTGGCCTTAGATCAGATAAGTTGGTTAGGTCTACAAATATGAACTCTGTTGTGATCTATTCCATCATTTTGCATATGGGACTGGTGAGGTTTATGGGCGTAGCCAGTAATCACCATAGTCTGTAGAGAGGTCATTCTTGCTTAGGAGAGCCACAGTAGATATTCTTCAGGCATTAGACACAAATCCTGGGATATGCTGAAACTGAATATTTTAAATTGAAGTTCAGATACTGTTTGCTTGGCATTGGTGGGAATGCAGTCTAGTATGCAGTTTGATTCCATGGAAGTATTAGTTTTAGCCTTTTATGGGGATTCTAAGACTTCCTCCAAAATGAGTTCAGGAAACAAATTCATTTGGCAAAACTTAACCAAAACACATTTTTTTTAAAAACCTCCACTGACAAATCCAGCAGGTAAAATTAAGATACAGCTACACTGAGAATATCTGTGTGCAATTCAGAATGTATAAATAGATAGCTTCTTGACTTGCATTGCAGGTTAGTAAATGGTGAGACCTAGTACTTTTCTTGAAATTAGCCTTTAAGGAATATCTTAATGTAAGGCAGAGCATCACAGAAGGGAGCTCTATGTATAATAAAAACAGTTAACAGCTCTCTTATATTCCTTAATTCTGGTAATGTTTAGCTGTTGGTGTTGATATGACCATTGATAATAAGAACCTTGTCTAGCTGTCTTCTGCAGGAGCCCAAGTTTAAATGCTGCATAATTAACTATTTTTATTTTTTTTTTCTTTACTACAGTTATGTTTCACCAAGAACTATAAATTCTTTGTCAATGACCTAAATGTCTGTCTAGGGAACTCTGCTTTTTTTTAATTTCTCCAAGTCTTTTGGGTTTCTAATACTATGACAGGAATGGACCCCATTCCTAAGTCAAAGTATGATTAATGTAAGTGAAATTAGTATTGTTTCAATCTTTGATGTTAAGCAGAAGTGCTCTGTGCAGCACCCACAATGTGCCCTGTAATGAGTCCTTCTGCAGTGCATACAGAGTGACATGTATTGGTAACATATCTAAGTACTATTGTAAATTCTTTTTTATAAGACCCATTGCTCCTACTACCATTGAAACTGTCTGGGTATCCTTCTTCCACATTGTTCCTGTTTCTGCCTGCAAATCCTGGTATTTTATGACTTTGTGTCTCTCTTTATGTAAGACACTGTAATCACTGGGTGAAGCAATTTCAATGATGAATGCTACTTTTGTCCTCTTTTCATGGACTACTATATCTGGTTTTCTCACATCTATTTTTTTGAACTATTGGTAACGGGTGAGCCCATGTGATATAAACTTCATCATTTTCTATAATGCTTTGTGGCTCATGTTTCCAGTGTTTTTCAGCTACTTCAATATTATAATATTTGCACGATCCCCAATGCAAAAGTCTTGCCACATTATTATGCCTTTCAGTATACAGACCTTCTGCCATTAGTATATCACAACAAGCAGCAAGATGTGCGACTGTTTCTAATTCTGTTTTACAAACCCTACATTTGTCTGTTTCTCCCATATGTTCAATGGACTTTGTACACCAACATAACTCACTATCCTGGGCCGCCAATATTAACCTTTCATCTTTTGGTTTGAATTCACCTCTCCTTAACCATTCTTGTATTCAATCCTTATCAACATGAAGAGTATTCTATACTTGCAACTGTATTTATGCATTTTCCACATTTCTTTTCTTCTCATCTGATCCTTCAACTTATATTCTTTCTTTTGTTTTTTGACACAATCAGTTGCTGCCTCCTTTTTATCTACCTCTGGTTTAATTTCCATTCCTACTTGACACTGCTATGCTTCTGCTAGACTATGCAAGGAAGTCATCTTAGATTTAGTCTCCTCATGTTTCAAAACTTTCACTACATTTGGGTCTTTTTTGAGATCAGTAGATATGTGTGCAGTCCCATGATTCTAGATCTATACACGTAATCATCAATTTCAAGGAGGACCATATCTCCTTCAGAATGGGGAACATATAGTCTTGGTATACACTGATTTTTATAAATCATTTGATAAGCCTGAAGCATCCTTCTTGTTTCCTGTCCAAGTGATCCAACACCTTTTGGGGCCAGTCATTCATTCCAAAACTGTACATTAGGACAGGAAGAGCAAATTGGTTTATAGCTTGAATTTTGTTCCTAGATGTCAACGCTGTTTTCAGGATTACTTTAAGTCTTCTAAAATATTCCTTACTATGTTTTGTTCACATTTGTTCATGATTTATTGTTTATCCTTCATCAATTCCCAAATATTTATACACTCCCTCTTGCTCAAATCCTTTTATATCACCTTGTTGTCCCAAACTGAAGTTTTCTTGGTGCTGCAGCTTTCCTGCTTTAAAGGTTGCTTTTGCATATTTATCAAGACCAAATGACATCCTTATATCATATGAAAAAGCTTTGACAGCTTGCAGTTGTGCTTTCTGTTCCTCATCTGATGAGCTATACAGTTTTAAATCATCGACAAAGAGAAGATGAAAAGTCTTTACACTTTGTTGCTTTCTGGTAGCCAAATTATAGCCATGACCTAATCTGTTAAGTAGACATCTTAAAGGGTTAAGGGCAAGACAGAACAGCAGCAGTGACAAGGAGTCACCTTGGAATATCCCCCTTTGGATTTTTATTCCTCAAATAATAAATTGTCCTTTATCATGGCTTAATTGTAAAATGGTCTGCCACTGTTTCATAGTCGTAATTGTAATCAATCAGTGTAGGGTGTATCTTAGACATTTTTAAGCACTCTTTTATCTATGCTCTTTTGTAGTCAGTCCATGCCATACATAGATTCTTCCCCTTTTTACAGTTCTCCATTATGACTTTAGCAACAAATGATCTTCTGTTCATTATGACCTTCTTTTAATACCCTTTTGTTGTATAGCTATGATTGAATTTTCTTCAAAATGACTATAAACTCCGTTAGCATAAATTCCAGTGTATAGTTTGTATGTCATTGGAAGGCAAGTTATTGGTCTATACTTTTAGGGTAACTTGCAGGTTTACTCTTAAGTAAGAGCATTGTTTTTTCCTTTTGTTAACCAGTGTGGTGTCTGTTCGGGTGTGCATATAAATAATTCTTACTCTTGGCTAAATCTTCATGCAAAGATGTTAATACCTTTAACCAGAAGTTAGGTACTGCATTTTGGCCTGGGGGTTTCCAATTAGAGGCTTTTCTTAACTTTGTTTCAATCCATCTGGCTGTTACTTCATCCCATTCCATAGTCTGTACCTTTCAACATCTATATAATTTCTTTTACTTCTTCTATTCATTTAGCATTTTTGTTATGTTCCACAGGATCTTCATAAATACCTCTCCAAAATGTATCTATTTCTTCTTTTTTGGGTGGTCCTTCAATACTTTTTACCTTGTTTCTCAATTCTCTGTAGAACTTTTTGGGGTCATCAATAAATAGCTTATTTTGTACTTTCCCCTTATATTTATGTGCATATCTTCTAAGTTTTTCTGCCTGTGCTGATATTTTTAATTTATTATTTTCAATAGTACACAATAAATCCTGATCTATTATAATACTGCACATTGCTTTTATCACGTCTATCTTTCTGAGTAAGTTTGTTGATCTGTTCCCATTTCTATAGTCTTCTAACAGTGACACTTCTTGCCTTAATTGCTTTATAGTTTTCTCTATTTGATACTTCTATGATGGTATTCAATTGCTCCCCTTCCTTTCCCTCACTACCCTGTGTTATTGTGGTAGAAAATTATCAGTTATTAATTTAGCAGCACAGTAATATATCCTGTTTACTTCTGTTATATTGCATGAATCTCTAAGGACGGTCCTAATTACTGTGTTCATTTGTTTTATCAAACTCCTAACTTTTGGGGTATTATTGACCTTCTGCAATCTATTTCTTTCATTGATCTTAATATGTCTATCTGGTTCATAACCTTCAAGCGCAAGCGTAAGCGTTACTGGCAAACAGCGCCAGTGATTCATGCGATCCAATCCGCGTGCACTACCCGGCGTGCGCCGGTCTACGCAGCAATGAGTATGCTAAACACCCATATGCGGTGTTGCACCATGCAAATGAAGGCATATAGCGATTCGCGATATATGGTGCGACTTGACATAAGCCTTATGGCAATGTAAATAAAAAACGGTTTTGTTTTCCCAAATATGTATAGGAATGTGGAGAGTGTCGACCCAGGTATCACACTGGTACCATATGCCAATGGCGAAAACTGAACATTGTCAAGAAAACATACTGGCATGTAAATAACAACTTAAATGGCATGTCACGGCAACTCACATAGAACCTAGTTCATGTTTCTCGGAAGGTGCAAAACAATGAAATAATATAACAATGTTAAAAAAACAACCCGTAATACACACAGCAGGTTCACAACATAATACAACATGATGCATGGAACGCCACAACCACGGTGCAAGGGTTGCCAAGGACTCGTGGCAGTGTTCGGCGTGGTAACTATGAATTAGTAGTCAATGCCATGCAAATGAGCGAATAATACTGAATCGGAAATCATAGTAAGGCTGTGCCAAGCTGTGCCATGATGGCTACGAGGTAACAGAGGGTATGTCATCTGGGGGTATTGCCACCACGCCTTGGGAAGCGCATTGGGCACAACAAACTGTTTCTTGCCCGCAAATCCACGGCTGCAGGACCGGGTGTGGGTAATAGTTCAGCTGAAACTGTTGCAAGAAGTGCGTAATAAGATATCTATGTTCCTTAACCTAGTCATGTGATGCTCACCCATAAACAACACTTCGGAAACAGGAAGGTGATGTTAGAATATGAGGAAATCTGGGAAGAAGTGTAATTGGGAGTACTAATGGGCAATCCAACACTAATCAACCAGGGCCCTG
>NW_025055241.1:0-7302 GCF_019279795.1 Protopterus annectens
AGTTAGTTTTTTGTGGTTTTGTGCATAGCTCCTCCCCTTTCTGGTTGACCACATCCCCTCCCCTTGACCCCACCCATTCAGCTGTCTCCTGCAGCCCCCCTGTGATTTGAAGTCACCAGCCGCCACTGGTGACTTTCCATTGATTTATAAGTATTTTTTCTGGCTTTCTATTTTCGACTGCTGTATGTTGCCTAAAAAGCAAATTTTTATTACTAAATTAGCTCTGCAAGTTGATTCACTGTATTTCTGTTTGTTTCTGAACTGTTTTGCACTTTAAAAGTTTGTTTTTTGCTTAAATTAACTGGTAGGCTACACACTGAAGTGCGCTAGCCGATTTAAAGCATTTACTGTTTGTTACTGTATCTATTTTTTATCTCTTTGTGAAAAAAGAAACAAAAAAAATCCTTGTTTTCCCACCTTTACTGAACTAGAATAGTCCAGTCTTCAGATTTTGCTGATCTCTGGGCTGTGTCATAGTTCCTGTGTTGTCCATATCCTTATTTGGATAGGAGGAAGCTTCCTTGTTCACCAGTGGGAGTGCGGAGCACTGAGCAGCCTTTCTGTCCCTAAAGGAGTGGTTCCAGCCCAGAAACGTGTAGTTTATTGGCCTTTTTCGGCCATTTCCTAGCTCTTTCTAACCCCCTGCTATAAAGCCCGATTCAGCGTGCTTTTGCACTTGTATACAACTCAGCACAGCTCCTCGTGGTGTCCTGCAGAGTTCTACAAGCAGCAGAGAGTGGAAGAGTGACTTTCCATTGATTTATAAGTATTTTTTCTGGCTTTCTATTTTCGACTGCTGTATTTTGCCTAAAAAGCGAATGTTTATTACTAAATTAGCTCTGTAAGTTGATTAACTGTATTTTTGTTTGTTTCTGAACTGTTTTGCACTTTAAAAGTTTGTTTTTTGCTTAAATTAACTGGTAGGCTACACACTCAAGTGCGCTAGCCGATTTAAAGCATTTACTGTTTGTTACTGTATATATTTTTTATCTGTTTGTGAAAAAACAAAAAAAAAAAAAAACACAAAATATCCTTGTTTTTCCACCTTTACTGAACTAGAATAGTCCAGTCTTCAGAGTTTGCTGATCTCTGGGCTGTGTCATAGTTCCAGTGTTGTCCATATCCTTATTTGGATAGAATAAGCTTCATTGTTCACCAGTGGGAGTGGGGAGCACTGAGCAGCCTATTTGTCCCGAAAGGAGTGATTCCAGCCCAGCAACTTGTAGTTTATTGGCCGTTTTGGGCCATTTCCTAGCTCTTTCTAACCCCCTGCTATGAAGCCCGGATTAGAGCGCTTTTGCGCTTGTATACGACTCAGCACAGCTCCTCGTGGTGTCCTGCAGAGTTCCATAAGCAGCAGAGAGTGGAAGAGTGACTTTCCATCGATTTATAAGTATTTTTTTCTGGCTTTCTATTTTGGACTGCTGTATTTTGCCTAAAAAGCGAATTTTTATTACTAAACTAGATCTGCAAGTTGATTCACTGTATTTCTGTTTGTTTCTAAAGTGTTTTGCACTTTAAAAGTTTGTTTTTGGTTAAATTAACTGGTAGGCTACACACTCAAGTGCACTAGCTGATTTAAAGCATTTACTGTTTATTCCTGTATCTATTTTTTTATCTCTTTGTGAAAAAAACAAAAAACTCCCCCCAAAAATCCTTGTTTTCCCACCTTTACTGAACTAGAATAGTCCAGTCTTCAGATTTTGCTGATCTCTGGGCTGTGTGATAGTTCCTGTGTTGTCCATATCCTTATTTGGATAGCAGTAAGCTTCCTTGTTCACCAGTCAGAGTGGGGAGCAGGGACCAATCTGTCCCTAAAGGAGTGGTTCCAGCCCAGAAACTTGTAGTTTATTGGCCGTTTTGGGCCATTTCCTAGCTCTTTCTAACCCCCTGCTATAAAGTCCGCTTTAGTGCGCTTTTGCACTTGTATACGACTCAGCACAGCTCCTCGTGGTGTCCTGCAGAGTTCTACAAGTAGCAGAGAGTGGAAGAGTGACTTTCCATTGATTTATAAGTATTTTTTCTGGCTTTCTATTTTCAACTGCTGTATTTTGCCTAAAAAGCAAATTTTTATTACTAAATTAGCTCTGCAAGTTGATTAACTGTATTTCTGTTTGTTTCTGAACTGTTTTGCACTTTAAAAGTTTGTTTTTTGCTTAAATTAACTGGTAGGCTACACACTCAAGTGCGCTAGCCAATTTAAAGCATTTACTGTTTGTTACTGTATCTATTTTTTATCTCTTTGTAAAAAAAAAACAAAAAAAAAAAACAAAAGAAATCCTTGTTTTCCCACCTTTACTGGACTAGAATAGTCCAGTCTTCAGATTTTGCTGATCTCTGGGCAGTGTCATAGTTCCTGTGTTATCCATATCCTTATTTGGATAGAAGGAAGCTTCCTTGTTCACCAGTGGGAGTGGGGAGCACTGAGCAGCCTATCTGTCCCTAAAGGAGTGGTTCCAGCCTGTGAATCTTGTATTTACGGACCGCTTTGGGCCATTTCCTAGCTCTTCTAACCCCTGCTATAAAAGCCCAATTTTAGTACGCTTTGGCGCCTTGTAGAGCACGCACTCAGCACAGCTCCTCGGTGTCCTGCAGAGTTCTACAAGCAGCAGAGAGGAAGAGTGACTTTCCAAATGGATTTATGGGCATTTTCTGGCTTTGTATTTTCGACTGCTGTATTTTGCCTAAAAAGAAAATTGTTATTACTAAATTAGCTCTGCAAGTTGATTCACTGTATTTCTGTTTGTTTCTGAACCACGTTTTGGTACTCTTAAAAATTTGTTTTTTAAAGCTTAAATTATCTGGTAGGCTACACACTCAAGTGCGCTAGCTGATTTAAATCATTTACTCTTTGTTACTGTATCTATTTTTCATCTCTTTGTGAAAAAAAAAAAATATATATATCCTTGTTTTCCCGCCTTTTACTGGAACTAGAAGAAGTCCAGTCTTCTGATTTTGCTGATCTCTGGGCTGTGTAATAGTTCCTGTGTTGTCCATATCCTTATTTGGATAGGAGGAAGCTTCCTTGTTAACCAGTGGGAGTGGGGAGCACTGAGCAGCCTATCTGTCCCTAATGGAATGGTTCCAGCCCAGAAACTTGTAGTTTATTGGCAGTTTTGGGCCATTTCCTAGCTCTTTCTAACCCCCTGCTATAAAGCCCACTTTTATCATGCACTTTTATGCCTTTGTATACGACTTCCAGCACAACTCCTCAAGTGGGTGTCCTGGGTGCAGAGTTCTACAAGGTTAAGGTTGGCAGCAGAGGGTGGAAGAGAGTGACTTTCCATTAGATTTTATATAAGTATTTTTTCTGGCTTTCTATTTTTGATCAGCTGTATTTTGCCTAAAAAATATATTTCTCTATTACTAAATTAGCTCTGCAAGTTGATCTTCACTGTATTTCTGTTTGTTTCTGGAAACTGTTTTGTAACTTAAAAGTTTGTTTTTTGCTTAAATTAATTGGTAGGCTAAGTACACTGAAGCGCGCTTAGCCGGTGATTTAAAGCATTTACTGCTCTTGTTACTGTAGTATCTATTTTTATCTCTTTGTGAAAAAAAAACAAAAATCTCTTGTTTTCCCACCTTTACTGAACTAGAATAGTCCAGTCTTCTAGATTTTGGCTGGATCTCTGGGCTGTGTGATAGTTCCTGTGTTGTCCATATCCTTATTTGGATAGGAGGAAGCTTCCTTGTTCACCAGTGGGAGTGGGAAGCACTGAGCAGCCTATCTTTTCCTAAAGGAGTGGTTCCAGCCCAGAACGTAGTTTATTGGCTGTTTTGGGCTATTTGCTTGCTCTTTCTAACCCCCTGCTGTAAAACCCTCTGGCTTAGCCCGCCAGCTTTGTATAATGCTTACTCCAGCACACAGCCTCCCTCGCGGGTGTCCTGCAGAATTCTACAAGCAGCGGAGAGTGTTAGAGTGACTTTCCACTGATTTATAAGTATTTTTTCTTGCTTTCTATTTTTGACTGCTGTATTTTGCCTAAAAAGTGAATTTTTATTACTAAATTAGCTCTGCAAGTTGATTCACTGTATTTCTATTTGTTTCTGAAATGTTTTTGCACTTTAAATGTTTGTTTTTTGCTTAAATTATCTGGTAGGCTACAGCATCTCAAGGCGCTTAGCCATGATTTAAAGCATTTACTGTTTGTTACTGTATCTATTTTTCATCTCTTGTGAAAACAAAACCCTAAAAAATATCCTGTTTTCCTGCCCCATTGAACTAGGAATAGTCCAGTCTTCAGATTTTACCTGCTGATCTCTGGGCTGTGTTGCCTAGTTCCTGTATTTGTCCATATCCTTATTTGGATAGAAGGTAGCTTCCTTGGTTCTCCAAAGTGGGAGAGTGGGGAGCACTGAGCAGCCTTTCTGCTCCTTCTATTAGATAGTGGTTCCAGCCCAGAAACTGTGCAGTTGCAGTATTGGCCGCTTTGCACTGGCCATTTCCCTGCTAGCTCTTCCTAACCCCCTGCTATAAAACCCGCCTTTTAATTTTTTGTAACTTATTATCTGACTCAGCACAGCTCCTCAGTGGGTGTCCTGTAGGAGTCTCTACAAGCAGTGGAGGAGTGGGAAAAGAGTGACTCCTTTCCATTGATTTATAAGTATTTTTCCCTGGCTTTTCCTCATTTTCAACTGGCTGTGTATTTTTGCCTAAAAAGCATAATTTTATTACTAAATTGTTCTCCTGCAAGTTGATTCACTCTATTTCTGTTTGTTTCTACGAACTGTTTCCTTTGCACTTTTAAGGAGTCGATATTTTTTGCTTAAATTAACTGGGTGGGCATAATACCTCAGAGTGCGGCTTAGCTGATTTAAAGCTGAAAGCATTTTACTGTTTGTTACTGTACCGCTATTTTTCATCTCCTATGTGGAAAACAACAAACTCCCCCAGAAAATATCCTTGTTTTCCTGCCTTTACTGAACTAGAAATAAGTCCCAGTCTCGTCATGTTTTTGCTGGATCTCTGGGCTGTGTCCATAGTTCCTGTGTTGTTCATATCACTTATTTGGATAGGAGTGTATTTCGTTGTTCAATCCAGTGGGAGTGGGGGAGCACTGAGCAAGCCTATCTGTCCCTAATGGAGTGGTTCCAGCCTCCAGTAGAAACTTGTAGCTTCATTGGCCGTTTTGGGCCATTTCTAGCTCTCTTTCTAACCCCTGCTATAAAGCGTGCCCGCTTTTAAGCACTTTTATGCACTTTGTATAAATATCTGACTCCAGCATGTAACTCCTTCCGCGGGTGTCCTGCAAAGTTCTACATACAGCAGAGGTGGAAGAGTGACTTTCCATTCATTTATAAGTATTTTTCTGGCTTTCCTATTTTCTTTAGGCTGCTGTATTTTGCCTAAAAAGTATATTTCTCTCTTGTTACTAAATTACACTCTGCAAAAGTTGAATTCACTTGTATTTCTGTTTGTTTCTGAACTGTTTTGCACTTTTAAAAGTTTATTTTTGCTTAAATTAACTGGTAGGCTACACTCAAGCCTGATGCATTTGCAATTCATTGAAAAGCATTTACTGTTTGTTACTGTATCTGACACATTTATCTCTATGTGAAAAAACAAAAAACAAAAGAAAAAAAATATATCACTTGTTTTCCCGTCCTTTACTGAACTAGAATAATCCAGTCTTCCAGATTTTGCTGATCTCTGGGCTGTACAGTAGTTCCCTGTGTTGTCCATATCCTTATTTGGATAGGATGTGGCTTCATTACCCACCAGTGGGAGGTATAGCCCTGAGCAGACCTATCTTTCCCTAAAGGAGTTGTTCCAGCAGAACCTTGAAGTTTATTAGCTGTTGGGCTGTTGCTGTCTTTCTAACCCCCTGCTATAAACTCTACTTCCAAGCTGCTTTTAAGCGTCGACTCATGCAGCTCCTCATTGGTGTCGCAAGGTTCTACAACAGCGAGGAAGTGGAAGTGACTTTCCATTGATTTATAGGTGGCTGCCCTTTCTATTTTTCGACTGCTGTATTTTGCCTAAAAAGCGAATTTTTATTACTAAATTAGCTCTGCAAGTTGATTCACTGTATTTCTATTTGTTTCTGAAATGTTTTGCACTTTAAAAGTTTGTTTTTTGCTTAAATTATCTGGTAGGCTACACACTCAAGTGCGCTAGCCGATTTAAAGCATTTACTGTTTGTTACTGTATCTATTTTTCATCTCTTTGTGAAAAAAAACAAAAAAACCCCTAAAAAATATCCTTGTTTTCCCCCCTTTACTGAAGTAGAATAGTCCAGTCTTCAGATTTTGCTGTTCTCTGGGCTGTGTCATAGTTCCTGTGTTGTCCATATCCTTATTTGGATAGAAGGAAGCTTCCTTGTTCTCCAATGGGAGTGGGGAGCACTGAGCAGCCTTTCTGTCCCTAAAGGAGTGGTTCCAGCCCAGAAACTTTTAGTTTATTGGGGTTTTTGGGGCCCTTTCCAGCTCTTTCTAACCCCCTGCTATAAACCCTTTAGCATGCTTTTTTTATATCACTCAGCAGAGCTCCTTGTGGTGCCCTTCAGAGTTCTACAAGCAGCGGGGTGGAAGAGTGACTTTCCATTGATTTATAAGTATTTTTCTGGCCCTTTTTTAACTGTTTTTTTTTCCTAAAAGCGAATTTTTATTACTAAATTAGCTCTGCAAGTTGATTCACTGTGTTTCTGTTTGTTTCTGAACTGTTTTGCACTTTAAAAGTTTGTTTTTTGCTTAAATTAACTGGTAGGCTACACACTCAAGTGCGCTAGCTGATTTAAAGCATTTACTGTTTGTTACTGTATCTTTTTTCTGTTTCTCTGTGAAAAAACAAAAAAAAAAAACCCCAAAAAATATCTTTGTTTCCCGCCTTTAATGAACTAGAATAGTCCAGTCTTCAGATTTTGCTGATCTCTGGGCTGTGTCATAGTTCCTGTGTTGTCCATATCCTTATTTGGATAGGAGGAAGCTTCCTTGTTCACCATTGGGAGTGGGGAGCACTGAGCAGCCTTTCTGTCCCTAAAGGAGTGGTTCCAGCCCAGAAACTTGTAGTTTATTGGCTGTTTTGGGCTATTTGCTAGCTCTTTCTAACCCCCTGCTATAAAACCCGCTTTAGCTCGCTTTTTCGCTTGTATACGACTCAGCACAGCTCCTCGTGGTGTCCTGCAGAATTCTACAAGCAGCGGAGAGTGGAAGAGTGAGTTTCCATTGATTTATAAGTATTTTTTCTGGCTTTCTATTTTCGACCCGTTTTTTTTTTGCCTAAAAGGGCGAATTTTTATTTAAAATTTTTTTTTTTAAATTAGGCCCCCTGCAAGGTTTGATTTCACTGTTTTTTTTTTTTTT
>NW_025055242.1:0-8073 GCF_019279795.1 Protopterus annectens
GGGGAAATAAAACCTGGGGGAAAAAACAGGGTACCTTCCAGAGACCAACTGGCGATATGATGGGGATATCACAGGCATCAGCCTCCAGGGTACTACACCAGTTCCTGGATGCCATGTCAGCACATGTCGGTGATCATTATATTTCCCCCCCGTGAGGTTTGGCCAGCAATATCGTCTCTTCCAGCAAATAGCGGGATACCCTGAGGTCTGGGTGCAATAGACTGCACATATGCATCAAAGCACCAGCGGGGCGGGTAGAGCCTACATTAAGGGATACCCCTCCATCAACTGCCAGGTCGGTGTGATGCCCAGGGCATAATAATGAATGTGTGTGCTGGCTGCCCTGGGAGCTACCACGATTCCCATATCTGGCATCTGGCAGCTGTACCAATCATTTGCCAATGGGGACTTCCCACCGGACACCTAGTGGGGATGCAGGTTATGCACTTGACCCGGGCTGATGACACCCATCAGAAATGCACACACACCTGAACAGGAACGCCATAATGAGGCACAGCACAAACATGTAATATCATAGAGCGTGTGTTTGGGCTGCTCAAGTCAGGGTTTCCCGGGTGTCTGGACACATCTGGTGGACCCTTGCAGTACACACCAACTACATGTACCCAAATGATCATGATATGTGCTATGCTACATAATATGATCCTGGGAAACAGCTGCAGCAGGACCAGCACAGGGCTGGGCCAAACATCCCCACCATTGCCAAGGCCACCACAGGCAGGGGTGACTCGGAGGAGGAACAACCTGACCTTGTCCCAGTAGGCAGAAGGAGGCGTGCCCAGTATGCCCTGGCCTTGGCAAAGAGGCCATAGCACATATGCTTGGTCAGTAGGAACACTGGGACTGATCCCCCTCTGACTCACTCATACAGTAACAGGGATGCCTAACATGACACAACCTGTTTCCAAACATGTACAGGGAGTGTAGTATGTGTATCCGACAGAGGTGGCCCTGCAGCACCACCTGAGGCATGAATGCCATGTGTTAAGTAATGTAATATCATGTCCCAATGCACACCTGAGGACCCCAACTAACATCCCCCCTCAAAATCATAAACCACAAAACACAAACCCACCTCATGGGTACCACAAGGGATAGGAACCTAGATGTAATGCTACCCAATGCCAGAAGTATAAACATCAAGATGTGTGCAGTGTAAACACACACAGTATAGAGAATGTAGATATCAGTGCTGTAATAGAAAACAGGGTCAAAGCCCACATCAGCACCCTGACACTACCAGGTCACACGTCATACAGTGATGTACATGTGCAAAAACATGGAACAAGATACAAAATGAGGGTGACTAGCAATAAATAGCATGGATAACCACACACCCATGTTTGTACCACAACAAGAAGCAACATGGAATAGCCATGGTCAAAAACCAACGGCTAAAACTCACTACTATAAAAGCTTGCTGCAGACCACTGTCCTAATAGCAGGAACTGCCCCAGGCCTAGGGCATAGGTTCATAGGTTCATACTAGGCTATCTGCCCTAGGGCATTAATAAGCCTAGCCCAGAGTTTTGGGCTTCTGCCACCCCTTCAAGTTGATGGATAATATGCCCATTATTTTGCTGTGCCTCTGTCAAGCAGTGATACTGAGGTTATCCCTGGGGTATACCTGCAATCTCCCATCCATTGGTCAAGATCTCACTTGAAAAAAGCCAGTGAGGTGCTCAGCCTCACATGTACCAGGATGTTGTTCCACAGCATAGGGACTCTCTGGGTGATGAATCTGTCCCTCCAGCACATCCTATTAATATCTGTGTTGAGGTTTAGGTCTCCTGCCCTTGTAGTTCTGATGGATGTAGAGGTCTTGAGGTGAAGCATGTTCAATAATTCTGGGTTGGACATAGCCTTGTATGTCGGGGGTCACCTCTGAGCGGGCGGTAAGTGACTGAATACAGCTGGAATCCTTCATAAAAGAAATATGTTTGAGACCCTTTCAGCTCCTGGTGAGGAATTGGTGGGCCCATGCAAGTGCGGCGGGTGTTGGGTCAGATACATTCTGAATGGGGCATTGTATGCAATCATTGGTCTGATGAGTGATGAGTACAGGGGAACAATGACCCCCCTTGATCTAGATGTGAATCCCTGCATGATGAGGTGGCCAATGTAGAAGGCCTTCCAAACTACCCTGGCAATGTGAGTGTCAAACAAAGGTTACTGTCAACCTGGGTGCCCAGGTCCCTGATAACCTCCTCTGTGCTTAGAGGATTGCCACCTAGATGGGAAGTAGTGGTAACCTTGTTCTTCCTGAAGGGTATGGCTATGCATTGTTTAGTGTTTAATGAAAGGTCATGGCTGTGGCACCAGTTATCCGTGTCTATGAGACCCTTCTGAAGGATGTCTGTGTCAGATGGGTTTCCAACTATGCTTCCCAGTTTGCAGTCATCTTCAAACTTTGTCAGCCATAATCCTCCTGTGTTTGCTCACTTCTGAAAAGTAGATGCTGAACAAATGTGGGCCCAGGACTGAGCCCTGTGGGACCCCCTGTGACAGCTCTGGAGTGTGATATGGCACCAGCAACTTGACCCTGTGTGTTCCGTCACTTAGCTAGTTTGCAACCCATGCTGTGATGTATGGGTTCACAATTAAGCTGGTGATGTTTTCAATGATACCTGAGTGGGGTATTGTGTCGAAAGCCTTTGCCAGGTCAAGGTAGGCTGTGTGGACTGCCTGCCCCGTCAATGGCCTGGGTGACTGTTTTGAAAAAGTCAACCAAGTTTAAAAGGCATGATCTGCCCTTGACAAAGCCAAACTGGATTGTATCCAATGTCTGCAAGTCCCCTATGTCTTCATTTATAATTCCCATTATGATCCTCTCCATAGCTTAGCAGAACAGGCTTGTCAAGCTGATGGGATGGTAGTTTCCTGGGTTGGTGGAGGCACCTCCTTTGTGAAGTGGGTCCACCATTCTTTGGGCACATATCCCGAGGTGAGGCTAAGATTAAACAGCTGCCCTAACTGCGGGTGTAATTACTCATTGAGTTCATGGAGCACACAACTGGGGACACCATCTGGTCCCATGGATAAAGTGTTTTCTGCCTTGGATAGAGCAGTTCCCACCCCAGCATTGGAGATGTTTGGGGGGCTACAATCCTCTGGTGTAGATACCCCTCCAGTTGGGGAGGGGAAATCTGAAATGAACCTGTCAGCCAGTATGTTGGCAATGTCTGTAGGTGCAGTGATATCTACATCATTCAACTAATTATGAGCATATCTGGGAGTTCCTCCCAGGTTTCAAAATAAAAAAGGCCTCATGATTGCCCCTTTGAGTCCTGAGTGGGTTTACTCTCAAAACTTGCCTCGGATGATTGTATGGGGAACCCAGTGTTTTACTCACAATGAGCGGGGGTGTCTTCCCTCATTATTTATCTTGTAGTAGCTCCTTCCTTTAGTTGTAGAGCTTGTTTATGGTTAGGGTTCACCATACTGGATGCTTGCTTGTGGTAAAAAGAGTCTTTGTTTTGTTTGGGATTGCCTGATCCATGCAGTGCTGGAGGTGCTAGTAGAAGGCATTTGTAAGTGATACAGTGGCTTGGGTAATGGTGTCCGCTGGCTTGGGGGGCCCTTTAAAGAGACCACACCAGTCCTTAGAAATGTGAAGTCGGCATTTGAGAAGGTCTTCACTGTTTGTTTTCTATCTGGGGTGTCGGTGTGATGTGGACTCACTCTGAGAGTAGTCCATGATCTGATCTCACCAATGATGGGTATACCTGGTGTTGAACAGTGTGACCCCATGTTCGTGATGATGAGTTCTAGTATGTTGCCTCCACTTGGGGGGGTTGGGACCAGTTGTTCCATGGCATTTCAGTGTATAACTCATGGAACCTTTTGTTAGAGTGTTGTGGCATGATTAGTGATCCCAGTCTATATGTGGATAGTTGAATCACCCAGTAGGATGGTGTTTGGAGATACATTTATCCCCTTCAGTGTTTGCAGGATAGCTGTGTGAGGTACCTGAGTTTGAGAGGGTGGCATGTAACATGCTACAAACTGCAGAGCAGTCTTGCCTACGGTCACTGGCACCTGGATGGTCTCCGATGCATCATGTGTTGCCACCAACAATGAGGTGGGGGTCCTTGATGAATATGGACACCCACCATCCTTCTTGGTGTTGTCCCGGGTGCTGGTGCCCGGGAAAGCATGATATGAGGTAACACCCGATAGTGCCGGGTGCTGTCAGAAGCTGTGAACCAGGTTTCAGGCACAGCACAGACATCAATGTGCTACATACTGAGAAGGGCATAGAGTGTGTGCAGCTTGAGGTTGAGACCTCTGGCATTGAGCAGCATACCCTTACTGTCCTTCTTTACTGTGTTCTAGGGTGGTAGGTGTAGAAACTGAATCTTGCATAAAAAGGCACAATGGGGTGGCAAGAGCATCATCCAAATCCGAAGCCCAGGGGGGGCAGGTGCAAGCCGTCCTTGCAAATCACCGTGGCCTGTCCAGCATGTCTCCCAGGCAGACAGACATTGGACCCCTTTGAATGACACCATAGTCTAAGCAAAATAATACAGCTGATCATCTTGTCTCTGTTTATGTGGCATCATACTTGGTGAAGGTAGGATACTGCTGAAGGTCAGGGTCATACCTGCCTGGCCTACATAATCAGAGGGATCCTCTATGTCTCTTTCCATGTAGTCCAGGGAGGTACATCTCAGGTCGTTCACACCAGCATGGATAATGACTGGGTCAGACCTGTACTTGCAGTTAGTGACCTGAGTGCTTGCATTATGTGGTGGGGTCCAGTGCCCCATAGGCAGCCTACTGTGACCTCCTCCTCCCATCTGGTGGGGGGCGTCAGTGTGTCCGACTATGGAGTACCATGACAAGTGTGTCTGGCATTGTTTTGGCCTTAAGGGCTGTGACTGTTTGGCACACCGACTCTGTGGTCAATGTGTTGCATGTGCTGTGCCCTGTGGAGGCAGTTGTGTGAGTGTCTGCTGTGGTGGCCACTGCCATTCTGGTAGAATCCTGATCAGAGCCTCCAGAGTGTCTCTGTGTGTCTATGTGTATGATCTTAAGTTGTGATAGTGCCATGTGAGACTGGATTTGTGATGTGTGTGTGGTTACCTTCACCTTTTCTCTGGTCTTGCTAGTCCTATGTTGGGGAGCTCAGCCTCCACTTTGGCTATATAGTTGCATCTCTCACATGTATGTGTGTTTTATGGCAGAAGGAGAGGGTTGTCAGTGTACATGAGGCAAGTGTAACATTGCCTCAATATTCCCAGGTTCACCAGCTGAGCAGGAAAGGAAAAAACTGATCTCTAGACATGCTAGAAGGAATAGACAAAACAATGTTGGAATACAGGGAGATATCAAGCCCCCAAAAACCCCATCATACTGTTTGATTGACAATAGCTACACATACACCCGGGGTTTCATAGTGTCATAGTCTACTACTAGCTATCTGCCCTAGTGCATGTATAAGCCTAGCCATAGTGATGTGGCTATTGCCACCCCCTTTTACTGGTAATAAGTGTACAGAATAGATTCTGATGATTGTGCCTCTGACTTAGTAGTGACACAAAGACCCCTTGTAATTGAATAACATGACTGCGCCTCTGTCTACTCTGTGCCTCCCTCTCAAATGCACTTGTCCAGATGTCTCCTGAAGAGACTCAGTCGGGGACTCTGTCAAACATGGACTGGGATACTCTGCTAGAGTGTGAGATGCCTCTGAGTTATGACTCTGTCCCTCCAGCATGATACAAAGTGCTGAGGTTCAAATCCTCAGCTCTCATGGCTCTGGTGGATTTGGATTGCTTGCAGTGGAGCATGTCCACCAAATCCTGATTGGACATGGTCTTGTATGTCAGGCATAGGCACCTGTGTATGAGGGATGACACTGAACAAAGCTGGATTTCCTCTATTCTGGAAGCAAAGACATGTGTTGAAGAACCCTGATCTTCATGGTAGGTACCCTTTTGGGGGGTCTCCAGCTGTTGCAATTGCTGGGTGAGGTACATACCATATGGGGCTTTTTATTCAATCATGGGCCTGATAAGGGAAGGGTAGTGGAACAATGACCTCCTATGATCTTGATGGAAAACCCTCCATGATAAGGTGGGCAAGATAGAAAGTCTTCCCAACCACTTTGGCAACAGGGGGGTCAAAGAGATGTCACTATCTACATGTGTCCCCAGGTGTCTGATTTGTTGTCTGTGCTCAGTGGGTTGCTGTCTATGTATTGATCTGTGGGTACTTTGTTCCTCCCAAAGGGATGAATACACATCAGTTGCATTCAGTTTCAGGCCATGTGTCTGGCACCAGCTATCCGCCTTTGTGATGGCATTCTGTATTTGTGTGCCGGGGTTTTATTCACTATGGTGCCTAGGTTGCAGTCATCTGCAAACTTTGTCAGCCACAACCCCTATGTTTGCTTTCACATCTGAAAAGTAAATACCAATTAAGAGGGTCCCAGGACACATCCTTGTGGGACACCACCTGTGACTGGCCAATCTGACAAGGCACCTGCAATGTTGACTTTATGGGTTCTGTTTCTTAGCCATTTTGCAACCTATCCTGCAACATATGCCGTTATATGTCAGCTGTTGAGCTTGGCTATGATGCCTGAGTGTGGTATTGTGTCACAGGCCTTAGCCAAGTGCAGGTAGGCTGTGTGGACTGCGTAGCCCTCATCGATGGCCCTACTGACAGTTTCATAGTAGTCAACTAGGTGAAAAAGGCAGGATCTGCCCTGTACAAAGCTGAACTAGGTGGGAACAAGGGTCCGTAGGTCAGTAATGTGTCTGTGTAAGAGCTCCATAATGACTCTCCCCATATCTTTGCAGACAAGGCTGGTTAAGCTTGTGTGGTGGTAGTTGCCATGGTCTGTGGAGGCATCTCCTCTGTGGAGTGGGACCACTGTTGCCGTGCCACTGTTCAGGTACATATCCTGTAGCAAGACTAAGGTTAAATAGCAGTTGTATCAACGGGTCCAGCCCTTCTGGAGTTCACATAGCATGCAAATGGAGATACCAGCAGGTCCCATGGATGCTGTGTACTTGTCTTTGCTGAGTGTGGCTCTCACATGGACATCCAAGATGACAGTGAGGTTACATACAGCAGTGATAACTATCTTCTTTTTGGGGGTGAGGAGGGGTTCGCACTGAAGCTGTCCGCCGGAAAGTTGCCAATATCTGTCAGGTCACTGGAATATATGTTGTTGTGTACCAACTCTGAGCATATCCGAGGGTTCACAACCAGGTGTCTGACATAACTGAAGAAATCAGTGTGGTTACCTTCATTGTCTTTGGTGATTTATGTCCCCAAGTTGACCTTGCATGTCTTTATGAGATAATGTAGCTTTCTACTAGTGCTGATCACAGCTGTCTTCCCTTTTGGAGATGTAGCTCTGTCTTGCATTAGTAACCGTCATCAGTCATACAGTCTGTTTATGCCTGGGGTCCAACAGACAGGACACTTTCCCTTTGCGGAGGTCCTGTTTTATTTGTGATTGCATGGTCCATGCTGTCTGACATCTAGCTAAGGGGAGGTCATTGTGGTTCTGCAGTTATCTTTCATCAGCATTAGAAATGACCACAACAACCCCTGTGGGGTGTACCTCATGCAGATACATCCAGCACCTGTAAAGTCCACAACAGTACCTCACCAGGAGTATGACAGAGCTGGAACACATGTAATGTGTAGTCTGATTACACAGAGTGCAGCTCCACACACTGCCATGCTGTCCACCCAGATGCAAGCTGTGCCTGATGTAGAAAGCCATGTCCAAGCTGGAATCAATGCACATGCTGCACCTTGTACAATCTGAATGGCAGGAGCTATGCACATGAGGGACCTGAACCCCAGCACTGACATATAGGACAGGCTGTACTGCATTATCCAAAACACAGAAGCCACCCCACACATGAGTAAACTACCAGTACAGGTTGTCCAGAGACACTCGTTGAGTCCCTCAACAGGAATCCTAATGAGTGCATGGGAGATGGGAGGTTTACCCTGGGTATCAATGTTATGTCACAGGTAGACAGAGGCACAGTATACTAAACAAGACATATGTCATGGCAAACATCA
>NW_025055243.1:0-7892 GCF_019279795.1 Protopterus annectens
AATTAAGATGAAAGTGTGCAAATGAAAAGCAATCAGAGAAGCAAAGACCAAAATTAATCAAAGAATGGCTCCTCACTGAAAATGTCAAATTCTCAGCATTTTGAGCTGAAAACACAGAGAGAAGAGCTTAACTTGAAAATCGGGCCTCCTTTAAACTTTATGCAGGAGTTGCAGTTCAGCCTGCACCCCACCTCTCCAAAGTTATATATACCAACTGCAAGATTGCCATACCTTGGAGAAAAGGGAATAATCCAGGAAAAGACATATCAGACTGAGGGCAGGATTCACGAAACCTCCATGTAAGAGTTAATATGTTTTACATGGAGGCTGCAGTCTAACAGTATGACATCAGCATGCCATGCATATTCATGAGGGCATCCTGAATCATACCAGGGCCAATATGGTCCGGTAGAAGTAGGCGGTCCGAATGCAGAGTTCTGCAAAGGAACACGCCCAGAAGAGTCAGGAGCTCCAGGTAAACCCCACTAGCAAGTCCGGTGGAAATAAGGAATACAACACCACATGCCCCACAGACTATAAACCAACGTAATGTAAAAACGAAAATACCAGTTTATTTTTTTTTTAATTTCCAAATGTTTGCCCATAGTTGCGCTTGCTTGCACGGGTATACCCTCCGCTCAGCCACAGTTAAAGACAGTGAAAAGCATATAAGATCTAAATATGCAAATTAAGCCAAGTAGCAATAGCGTAGCGCAGAGACACACAAAAGAGGGGAGGTAGTCACGGTTCTAGTTTCACAACATCATTCTCTATTTTAGTTAAATAAGCATGAATAATCCCCTGACACATATATATATATATATATATATATATATATATAAACTATAATTTAAGTAAATGTAATGAAATGGGCTATGTATTTTTTGAATAAATCCAACACAATAAAATATAAAAAAGATTATGTGCCCATAGCTGAGCAAGGTCAAGAAGCCTAATATGAGTGCCCATAGGTGAGCAGCACTGTAACAAGTTTAATACGACTGCCTCAGGTGAGCAGCAGTTTAACAGGTGTAATATGAGCTCAGATTTGAGCAGCACTTAACATACTTTGCAAAATGAGTGCCCGTAGTTGAGCAACGCCTAAAGCACAGCGTAATATGAATGCTCATAGCTAAATAATGCATTACCCAGCCGTGAAGCCGCTTATGCCGAGCCGCACCGTACAACCAGCCATCGGGGCAACACATTGAGCAAGCTGTATCAAAGCCGCTTTACACAGACACACACCTCCTAGCCTGTCTAGACAGTAGTAAATAGAAAAACAATGCCCAGTCTCAAACCCAGGATACTGTGTGCAATTCATAGTCAAAGTACTGAACCACTAAGCCATGACAGTTGTACTGAGAAATGCAGTATTAGTATATACATAGGAATGAATGGAAATAGAAGCATGACAAAGGTTTTTAAGCTGATAAACATCCAAAAATGGCCAATCACAGATAAGGAAAATCCGGCATATATAAGCCCCATAGGCGGAATACACAGCATAACTGATTGTGGTACCCATTTGCAGTCAGGATGGCAGGTGCAGGAGAGGGAAGTCACTTAGAGCACAGAGGTGGGGTGTTGAGGAGTCGTACATGGTTTGGCCTCAGTCCACTGCGAGGCACAACTCATGCAGGGCCAGGTTCACTGGGGTGCATATAAGGCAGAGGCGTGAAACCGTTGGCACATGATCTCACCGGTGCAACAGGCATCTCCAAGGACTGGTGAACAGGTCCGCTACCACCATGCAGACCTGAAGAGACGAAGCAGGATTAACTGAACTGCTGGATCCAGGAGTCCCGCAAATGCCCAATGCCCTCTACTGAGTAAGTATCCGCGTACTCATATGTAAGAAATTATCCTAGCCTATAGTATGGAAGAGATGTATGTTCTAATATTACATCATTTATATTACAGCTGCAGGTATCCGTCTATGAAAAGCTTAGCCCATGCTGATATAGGCTGAGGAGTTGTGCCCAGGCAGGTTAGAAATTATTTGCTGGAATTACAGTAGAATATAAGCGGGAGAGACAGCTTGGTAGAAGTTATTCAGTGTTGTTACATATTAATAAAGTTCAAATAAACCTAGAAGAAAGATTCTGCTAGTACTGTAAGATTAGATATGATGCAGCCTGGCAATCCAGAAATAAACATTAAACAAGTCTCAACAGAGAGTTTCACCTGTATTGTAATATCAGATAACTGCTTCAGCCTGAAAATGAGTGGTAATCAATCAACAAAGGATAGATATGTGTCAAATGCATCCATTTTAAAATCTGCAATATGAAATAAGTGAGTCAGTTGAAAGGATTGCTGTAAACCTAGCAAGAAATGTTACTAATGCTTAGAATTAAGTACCATCCTGAAATGTAAAATCAACAAGTGGAGAGTGTGAGAGAGGGTATGAATCTACCAAGAAAGCTGTAATACGCGCCTTGAATAAAGAGTACTGCAGTGAGTACACATAATGAAATGAATATTAAAAGCCACAACCAAAGAGTGAAATGTGTATAATAAAGTACTGAACCTGGAATGTGTCTGTCCCACAATTGGATATTTTTGCTGTACTCCCGCAATATGAGATAGTATGGTTGTACGAATACTGGAACATCCACAGTTGTCTAGAGCCATATAAATCAAATAGCAGGATGTTGCACCGAACACAGCTAGATATGAATATGTATGAATAAATGGAACGTAATAATGTAGCAGTAACATTCCCATCACCAACATTCCTAAGGTTATAGGAAATTATACTAATACATGTAGGGGATATATTCGCAACTACTAGGAATGTACAGTATATGTATAGGTATTAAGTTGTTAATGTAATACGATCACCCTACCCTATTTTCGTAAATGATGTAATTCCACACCAACTGGGTGTATGTGTATACACACTAATTTCATGGACATTTGTCCTGGTTGGTTCAGCATCTGCATGTACGTTGATGCATGCTCTGTTCACATATCCAAACTCGATGGCCTGCCGCCGCTTGAATCAACCCTGCATGCTCTTGGAATGTGTACTGTTGTTCTAAATATGCATATGTTATGCTTAAGGTTCAATGTCCGGAATTCATGGGTGTTTACACGGAATACTGATGCATGCTACAACTAATTTTGAATGGTATTGTTGCTACTAACCCAAAACAAGTCATGTAAAATAATGATAAACATAGGACAACAGGGGGCATGGGTTCCAGCGGACCTACCTCCCACCTCACCTGGCGAGTGCACCTGGCACCAGTGCCTAGGCTGGAAACCTCCAGTGGCCCTGTGCCATCTCGGGTGGAAGCGCTTGCAGGGATTGGGCCTGCCCCTCTGCAAGCGCGGGCCGGAGGAGAACGCCCACTCACCCTCCATAGTGCCCGCCTGTGGTGCGAGCGAGATCAGGCGTTTCTGTGCTTGATCCCCACGCCCAGCTTGAGGCGAGGGGTGGCATTGAATTAACAAAAAGTCGGAACATCCCATAGCCCCAGCACAGCCTGGCCCTGGCAGTGAAGAGTGGCAATGCCTGCGGTGATCTCACTTCACTGTTGCCATCTGTAGGGCCCAAGGGCTCGTGATATCCAACATCCATCCCTGGGCCAATTGTGTTTCCCCCACGCGTCATACTTCTGTTCTGTAAGGCGCCTTCCTTTGTTTGTCTCGGTCTTTTGTTAACCTCTCAACCTACCTCCCCAAATATACCTACTTCCTGTACCTCACATCCTACTCTCACTTGAAAAAAAATAAAAAGGGCACTGTTCCCACAAAAATTACACCCACATATACGTCTATTTTGGTGACATGTCTGTTGGACATAAAGCCAACTGATAATTAAAACTGGCCAGCCAACATATTTAGTTGTCCTCACCCTTCTTCAGGGGTGGAAGGTTCCAAATTTCCCACACCAAATTACATTATTATATGCACAGCTGTTGTTGATAAAGAAATGGGCAGCTATGGGCCTTACATCCTTCCTGCAAATCTCGAGCTTGTTTCCTGTCCTACCCTCTTGTGCCCCTTTTTCACCACTTTCCTATCTCCCCATTTTCATTTCCTTTAAAAGAAATTAGCGCGACAAAGTTATGGAGAAGATTTCATAGTAGTCAGCAGGTGTGCGCTTATTGCCGACTGTGCACATGCATGAGTATCACGTCAACCAGCGCAGAACCGCCAACTGCTTAAAAAGTGGCTTAGCTCTGCATGACAAGGCCTGTAGTCTGCTCATCAGCAAAATAAAAATAATTTCTGTTAGTCTCAACCCTCAGACCTTAAACATTAGTCTGCATGAATTACCACTGAGTCACATCAGAGATACACAAGAAATACAGTTGAAAGAAATATATCATGAAATACAAGGAGTGAATGTAAAGGGAATACAGAAGGCCATTACACAAAGCTTGTTCTGTATGTTTATGGCAATTCTTGTGGAATTGCATTACATTATGATAAGAGAAACAGCCATGCTAGTAGGTAATAATGTTACAGTAGCACCTTACAAACCACACATGGTATCAGAGCAGGATAAACACCACCATATTTGAATAGGTATGAGGCCAGACCCCAACTGTGACTGATTTACAGGGATGTCCTTGATTTGTCAAAACATGTTACCTGTGCCCCACTGACCCCCTGTGAAATGTACTAACAGTAGGCAAAAAGGGGGGAATCCTTGTTCACCATCAATAAGTTAAAGTAGACACTACTTGCATGTCAGAAATGGTGTAGTAATACATATGCTCAAAAACACACACAGTCCCACAGTGACAACTGCAGAATATCTGAAATATATCAGTGTATCCCACTGATATGTACCTTTCCCTGAGGCTGCTCAAATATATACCTGAGAGTATCTGAGACCTGCAAGTGTCAAAAACACACCGGCATATCAGCCTGTCTGCTGTTACACACTCTGCAAATAGCTGTAGAATTACTTCCACAAGCACACCCTCATGTAGGAGTACAACACAGAAATATCAAAGGATGTAGCCATCTAACAAACTAAGGACAGTATAGCAGTTTACAAGCACTGCATGTGCCTGATATTCATAACTGTTAATACAAAGTACAAGGCCCTACTACTGCTCAGCAGCAAAATAAGATACCCTTGTAAGTGCCAAACCCCAGACCTTGGCCTCACTAAACTGCATGCAGTGCAACCAAACCACAGCAAACATATAAGAATTCACTGCTGAACGAAATATATCATGCATTACAAGGAGTGAATGTAAATGGAAAATAGGAAAGCCATAGCAACACATTCCAGTAAAGAGAAATATCAGGCCTTCAAGGAGTGAATGTAAAGGGAAAACAGTGAAGCCATAGCAACACATTGCAAGAGCTACAGTTGTATACCAGTTAATCCACAAGTCCCACAGGAAAGTACATACTCCCATGTAAACAGTGTTAGCATTAGCAGGTGTGAGTTAACATACACACTGAGAAGAATGAACTGGAAGAAGCAACAGTCAGGTTTCAGTACAACATGCATTTCAGTGGCTACAACACAGCCTTAGATATGAGAGACATACCAACCTTCTGACTGATACAACAGTGTCCACAGCAAACCAGCATGGTCCCCACCTTGCAAAACTGAAAGGCCTACGCCTAACTAACCTAACATTTTATAGCAGTGTCCTGAAATCACAGTGAGAACTGCAATTACCACACAGCAGGCTGTATGCAATTAGTAAATGCTGGCCACCAACTGGTGCAGAGGCCATCACATGCACATGTGCAGATACTTACAAAAGCAGCTTGTACTGCCAGTCCACACATGCAATAATTTCATTGCAGCGACTGGAGGGAGAGAAAGAGAGAGAGAGAGAGAGAGAGAGAGAGAGCGAGAGAGAGAGAGAGAGAGAGAGAGAGAGAGACCCAAAAAAAAAGCAAGGCAGCCTGCCAGCCAGGCATCCAGCCAGCCAGCCAGCCAAACAGAAAAAGCTGTTAGAGACAAAGGTAATATAAACTACATAATCTAATAATCTACATACTGTGAACCCTCCATATGTGTCAGCAGTCTGTATCTATATGTATATGAAGATGTGCATAGGGCAAGGGACATACTGCAACCGTTAGCGAAGGCTGGACATACATATGTAGTTGAAGGTTGCTATGTGCACATATCAATGTAGGTTGTAGTGTGTGGCATTGAAAGCATGCAGTGCAAGTATATGTCATGTGGTGGTGAACTTCTGTGGGACTGAGCCAGTGAGGCCTGCTACAGCTATACGGCCTGAGGACAGCATAATGCATTCTGCACAACACTGTGCAATATCATTACAGAATGGTATGTCTACAACTGTTACAGAGTGACATACCATGAAGTGGGCATTCTATGTGCCAAGATGTACATGTATTGTCAAATGGATGTTTATAAGTATGTGTGTGTGTATGTGTATGTAGAAATATATATATATATATATATATATGTACATAGAGAGGTATGTATAGATAGATAGACATATATAGATAGATAGAATATGTATATACATATAGATGTAATAGACACATACATATATAGATATATATAGATACATACACATATACAGATAGATATGAATGTCTATAGATATGTATGTATATGAATCTATCTATCTATCTATCTATCTATCTATCTATATATATATAGAGAGAGAGAGAGTGAGAGAGGGACATGGGGGCAGATGAATTGCAACAGCTGCCTGGTGACCAAGGCATGGACTGAACACCAGTGTGGATACAGGAGTACCATACCCCATTCCAAAACACTTTAACCACTAACTGCCACATAGGTGGTTGCCTGCCTACTACTGGAGGTGTCAGAAGTGAACATGGGAAACAAGTGTACAATAGCCTCCCCTTTGATATCCACAAATATGCCATACCCTGGACTAAACCACCCAGCATTAACAAACAAGGGTCCTAATTAGTGGATGTCAGACATACCCCTGATGAATGTTATGGAGATAGGTAATATGCCGTGTGAGTCACTTCTGTGTAACTGTTTGACAGGAGCAAGTACAATCACATTACATGTGTCCCAAGGGGCAGGGTAGCATAAGGTTATGCTGCCGTAGGCCCATGACCAATAGCATAGTACCTACCTATGACACAATGCACACACACATGTACTCAGTGCAATACCAACTATGTGAGGTGGAATGCGTGTGACACTGACTGCATGCAAGGTCTGTAATGGTGTGATTGCTCAGCGTGACTTTGTGTCTGTCATGTTAGTCTGTGTCCTTGGTGTGAGGCCAGAGAAAGATGTGTCAGTTATTGGGATACTAACATACTAGATTGCCATATGTTGTGTAGTAGTTCCCTGTGTAAGACTGCGGTGTAGGTAGGGGTATGGCAGCAAAGACTAGGGTGGATTACCAGTGAAACTGTAGATGTGCATTGCATGCATTGCATGGGATGACAATATTCTCCATCCAGTAGCTTGATACATACCCCCAGTGTGAGATTGTGCAGTGTACCTCAAACAGTGTGCCGAGTGCTGGTATATACTAGTTTGTTGTATGGAGTGTGGCAGGCACTGTCACACAGTTGTAGGCTGAGCACTGATATGTGGTAATGTACATGTGTATCCCCTGATAGACAGACAGATGCTATATATGGCAGTTCAGTGATATCAGTACAGTAGAGTATTACGTGTGCCATATGACTTGCTCACATATTTATCTTTTCCTTCCAGGGTGATGGTGCATCACTGCAACCCATGTTATTCAGCTGCAGAGGATGAGGAGATACACCAGAGCCTGGTGCGGGATTTCAATACACTGTTTTCCAGGACCAGCCAGAACCAGCAGGAGAGGGCTGCACTGTGGCAAGACCTTATCCGTCGGGTAAATGACATAGGCATACATAACTGGACATATGAGCAGGTATGCCATCACTGCAGTGATTTAATT
>NW_025055244.1:0-8789 GCF_019279795.1 Protopterus annectens
ATAGTGTTGACAGTTGGGATTTTTACGGTGAAATAGAGGCTTTGGGAGGAATAGAAGCAGTTTTTTTTTTTTTTCGGTTTCTTGGTACGTTGTTTTATGTTTAGCCAGATTTCTATTGAGAAGGATTTTTGAGTAAGAGTTTGGAGGTGTTGGAAATTATCAGAGTAGCAGATGATGGTGGAGTCAATGTACTGAAAAAGCGAAGAGTGAGAGCAGGATGTACGGAGACAGTTTGTGAAGATGCTGAAAAGTATAGGCCCAAGAATGGAGCCTTGGGGTACACCAGTGTTAACAGGAAGGAGGTTGGAAAAGTTGGAAAGACACTTAACCAACTGTTGGTAGTTAGAAAGATAGCTAGAGAACCAGTTGAGAGTAGAGTTACAGAGGCCAACAGCAGACATTTTTTGAAAAAGTACTGGATGTGAGAGAGTGTTGAAGGCTTTGGAGAGATCCAGAAAAAGGGCAGATACAAGGTTATTGTTATTTTCTGGCTTAAGTGATGGTGTGTGTGTGAAGGAAAATAGAATGATAATTGTGCTGTGGTTAGGGCAGAAGCCATGTTGGGTTGATGTGAGTAGATTTCCATTTAGGGTCTATATTAGATCAGCGAATGCTTGAACAAGTGAACGCTGATTGATCGACCTTATTTTAGTGAAAGTTAACAATATCGAAGCAACAAACTCAAATTTTTTCCTAGGGAAAGAATTTGGTTGTCTGTTTCTGTTGCTTTGGTATTTTCAGTGCTGTGGTGGAAAGTTACGGGTCGGATTCAGGTAAGTGTGTGATTGTGTGGATGTGAGTGTTAGGGTTAGGGCTCGGGTTAGGTATGTGCGCGATTGTGTGGACATGAGGGTTAGGGCAGATTTAGGTGAGTTAGGGTTAGGGACCGGGTGAGAACAGTGTGCGAAAGTGACGGACCTTAGGGTTAGGGTTTGGGTTAAGGTAAGTGGATAGTTAGTGGTGTGTACATAGTTTAGTGTAGGGTTAGGTGTCAGATTTTAGGTGTATGTGTGTGGATTTCTGTTTGTTTGGTGTGCTTGTGTTGTGTGTGTGTGTTTTGGATCAGCGATTTTTCTCTCTAGGAAAACAAATCGCTAATCTGACAGTTCGAGATTGTGGCTTTAAACACATAAGGTCGATCAATCAGCGTTAAGCTTTAAAGCGTTCGCTGATTTAATATAGACCCTCCATTTAGGAGGTGGTCTAGAAGCTGTTTGTGAATGCATTTTTCAAGAATAGCATTGGGCCTAAAGTTAGTAAGTTCTATAAATTGTCCACCTTTGTGAAGTGGAATGATGTGAAATTGTTTCCAGATCTTGAAGAAATCTCTTGATTAGGATAGAAATAAAAAAGGCAATACAGTTATAGCAGCAGGTTTGAGGAATTCTGGAGGGAGATTATCCACAGAGGGAGAATATGGTTTGGTAAAGAGAGATTTTATATAGGAGTTAGGAACTGGTTTGAGAGAGAAGGTGGGTATGTTGTCAGGGGGTGAGGATAGTGGTGCAGGGTAAGGGTTGGAGAAATGTGTTAATTTATTAATGGAATCAGTGAAGCAGGAGTTGAATAGGATGGCAGTTTCAAAGGGAGAGAGGTTTAATGGGTTTGGTATCCCGGGAGGCCCATGGTTCACTACTTCATTAATGGTATTCCAGAATTTTTGGGGGTTGTTTTGTTGGAGAGTTTGAGGTTTTAGATAGTTGACTTTTTTTTTTGTATGGTTATGAAGTTGTTTGTAGGTCTAAAGGTGATTGGGGGATTTGGATTTAAGCCAGTTTTTCTAAGCTGTATCCCTGTTGTGCATAAGGGTTTGTTTAGAATGGGAAGCCATGGTACATGGTTTGCTTTGACTTTCTTTTTCCTGATGGGAGCTAGAGAGTTTAGAGTATCCAGGAAGATGCAGCTGAAGTGCAGAACTGCATCCTCTAGTGGTTTGCTTCAGAGGACGGACCAATTTGTAGAGCGAAGTATATTACTGAACTCTTCTGTATTGAAGTTGGAGAGACTGCAGCATTCCATGTATTTGTGATGGTTGGTGGGATGAGGGGGAAAGTCTTTGTACATGAACAGGAAGGTGGTCACTGATACTGTCTGGGAGTGTTTTAGGGTTGGATTAGATGTAAGGATCCAATCAAGGATGGTGCCTGTGTTAGAAGATTTGTCGGTGGGTGCAGGTGGAAATTAGTTCAGTGAAGCAGTGGAGATTTAGGTTAGATGTAGGGTGTCAGTGGTCAGAGTTTGCCAGTCAATACTGACATCGCCTAGGATGACAGTTTCATTGCAGATGTTGCTGGAGATGGAGAGTATATCTTCTATAATAGGGATATTATTCCCAGAGGGAATGTAGATTCCAATGATGCAAAGTGATTTGTAGTGGTTTAGTTTGCAATTGATTACTATTAGTTCTGCAGGGGGTATGTTAGGGAGAGATATAGTTAGTGGTGTAATGTTGAGATGGTTGGAGTATAGTACAGCTACGCTGCTGGACACGTGTAGTGTTGCGACTAGGTGGATGAATTTCAGTGTCTGTGACATGTGGTTTGAGCCAAGTTTCACTAAGTACTTCTATGTCAGGTAGATGGCAGGCAATACAAGCAAGAAATGAAGTGATTTTGTTAAAGAGACTACAAATATTCATAGATAAGATAGTACAGTTTTGTACCTACCATAAATGTAGATGTCCGAGAGGAATGCAGCTGCAGTCTTTACAAATGGGTTGTCCTGTCGTCAGGCAGCCCTTCGGTCGGCCGGATTCCAAAGTCTGGGTCTGGCTTCGGCTGGTGTCGCACTTCACCCGACGTCATTGCGGCAGTTATTCGGGTATAAAGGCATCAGCCGACACCATTTTCCTCAGTGTTTCTTGCCCCAGATGCCAGGTGCCCTCTTGGATGGCTAAATTTGGATAAATGCCAAAGTTTCCAAATAGTAGAGAGCAAACACACAAAATAAGCATTTATGTACATATATACAAACAAATACACCATAATAGATCCCCCCCAAGCTAGCTGAAGATTGGCAAATACCCTAGGAGTACCTCAGAGGGGAAGGAGGGTGGGTAATCCTGACTGCAGATGCATTCCTCTCGGACATCTACATTTATGGTAGGTACAAAACTGTACTATGTCCTTCAAGGATGCATCTGCAGTCTTTACAAATGGGTAGAATACCATAGCTAAACTAGGGGAGGAGGAAATGAGAAGAGATTATGGTGTAATTAGGATCCCTTGCAAAACAGCAGTGGCAAAACCAGCACGGGATCTAGAGTATAGAGGTAAGTTATAATGCTTGGCAAATGTATGCACGGAGGTCCAAGTAGCAGCCTCTATCATGTCTTTGGTAGCCACTCCTCGTAAGAAAGCTGTGGTAGTGGCTGTAGCCCTTGTGGAGTGAGGCCTGATGTTCTCTGGAGTTTTCTTTCCATGGTAGGAGTAACAAAATGTAATGCAATTTCCTATCCATTTGGAGATTGTCTGTTTAGAAATTGGTTTTCCTTCCTTTCCTGTTGCATATGCTACCAGAAGCTGGTCAGTTTTTCTATTGTTTTTTGTCCTGTCCAGGTAGTAGTGTAATTGTCTGTGTACATCCAAGGTATGTAGGAACCTTTCTCCCCTGTTCTGTGGGTTGGGGAAGAATGTAGGAAGGTGGATAGCCTGATTTAAAGAGACTCTGGATACCACCTTAGGCATAAATGTAGGATTTGTTCTCATGGACACTATCTTGATGGAAGATCAGGAAGGGTTGCACTGCCATTAATGCCTGTAGTTCAGAGACCCTTCTTGCTGAAGTTATTGCCAGCAGGAAAGCAGTCTTCCAGGATAAGTATTGTAATTCTGCTGTTGCTGCTGGTTGAGAAAGGAGGAAGAGTCAGTTTTCTAGCACAAAGTTCAAGTCCCATGCTGGCAATGGAGGTTTCCTGGGAGGTTTACATTTTAATTCCTCTCAGAAACTGTCTGAGCAGAGGATCTTGAGAAGACAGGAGGATCAAGCTGTATTCTGCTGAAATAGCTGATGCATGTATCTTGATGGAAGAATAGGACAGGCCTGTATGTAAGAGCTCATAAGTACTCCAGGATGTTGGCTATGTTCACCAGTGTCACATCTTGCCCCTTTGCAGTACTCAGATGAGATATCTTTTCCATTTTGCTGCATAATTCTTTCTTGTTGAAGGTCTGAGCCTCAGGATTATGTCTGTAACCCTTTGGGATAAATTTGGGTTAATTGCTGTTATGTAATGTTCCAGGCAGTTAGCTGCAGAGTTTTAGGTTTGGATGCAGGATGTTGTAGTTGTTCTGTGTTAGCAGTAATGGGATCAGGGGCAGTGTCCATATTTGTTCCCGGGACATGCTCCTCAGCAGTGGATACCAATGTTGTCTTGGCCAGTCTGGGGCTATCAGAATGATCCTCGGTCGTTCCTCTTTGATCTTGGAAGCACCTTGTGCATCAAAGGAAGTGGTGGGAATCGTATGCTGTCAGGCTTTTCCAACTGAAAGATAGGAGTCCACCTTCCAAGCAAGTGGGTGGTAAGTCCTTGTGCAGAATTTCTTCAACTGGTGATTGAATGGGGATGCAAACAAGTCTATTTTGTGGTAATCCCCATTCTCTTGTGATAACTTTGAAGATGTCCGGATGCAGCATCCATTAATTGGGCATCTGTTGTAGTTCTGCTTAATATGTCTGCTAGAATGTTTTCCTTCCTTGGTACATAAATTGCCTGTAACTGAATGTTGTAGCTCAGAGCCACATCCCATAGGTCCAGTGCCAGCCGGCATAGAGGGTATGAGTGTGTGCCTCCCTGTTTGTTGATGTACCACATAACTGTGGTGTTGTCTGTCCTTATCATCAACTGGCCTTCTTGGAGACAAGGTCTGAATGCCTGGATTGCCAATTTTACTGCCATCATTTCTTTTAGATTTATGTGCAGATGCAGCTGGTCTTGAGTCCATAGGCCTTGAATGCACTTGCCCATCATGTGTGCCCCCCAACCGAGGTCTGAGGCATCTGTCGTGATGGTTTGTCTTGGTTGACTTTTGCAGAAGGGCAATCCTGTGTTTGATTGGCAGGCCTGAGCCCACCATAGGAACTCTTGCTTCAGGCATGGGATCATTGGAATTTTGGTTTCTAGGCTGTGCTTGTGCTGGGACCACAAATTCTTTAGGTACCACTGTAGCTTTCTCATATGCAGCCTGGCATGAGGGACCAGTATTATGCAGGATGCCATGAAGCCTAGAGCTTGTAGCACTTTTCTTGCAGTTAGATGGTTCAACTTTGTTAATGCCAAGAAGTAAAGAGGAAGTTGCTCTTTCTTTTCTGCAGTTAGAAATGCCATTTGTTTTGATGTGTCCAGTTCTGCACCCAGAAAGGTTATTCTTTGGGATGGAATCAGCCTTGACTTTTTTGTATTGACTGTATATCCCAGGGCTTGCAGCAGGTAGATGACTCTTTGTAAGTCTTCTGTTAGTTTGTTTTTGTTGTCCGCTTGTATCAGGCAGTCGTCCAGGTAGGGATAGATTTGAATCCCCTGAAGTCTGCAATGGCGATTACTGATGCCAGGCATTTCGTGAACACTCTGGGCGCAGTAGATAAGCCAAAGGGCAATGCTGAGAATTGATAATGCTCTGATCCTGCAAGAAATCTGAGGTATCTTCTGCAAATTGGTCTTATGGGGACGTGCAGGTATGCCTCCTTGAGATCTAGAGTTACCAGCCAAGACTCCTTGCCCAGCATGGGAAGAAGCTGCTGTAGGGTCAGCATTTTGAATTTTGGAACAATGAGGAATGTGTTTAAAGCGGACAGGTCTAGAATAGGCCTCCATTTGTTTTCTTTTCTTGGTACCAGGAAGAGTCTGGAGTAAAATCCCTTCCCCTTGCTCCATAGATGGTACCTTTTCCACAGCTCTCATTCTTAATAATTGAGATATTTGTTTTAGAGCTTCTGTCCTTTGAGTAGGTGGTAGGTTTGGCATTCCTCTCTTTCCTGGTAGAGTATGGAAATGGAACCTGTAACCTTGGTCTATAGTTGCAAAATCCATTTTCTCTTGTAATGCAGTGCCAGTTTCTTGAAAATAATGTTAGCTTTCCGCCTAAGGGTGCTTCTAGTTGTTCCCTGGTAGGCGGTGCCACCGCCAAGTCACTATGATTGAGTTGTTGTAGTGGTGGTGGCTGTATCCGTGCCTCGTTGGTTGTTACCCTGCCACTGGCGACCCCTGTAGGCACCCCTGGATTGGTTTCTGCCTCTAGGCGCCTATTCCTGCCTCTTTGTGCCTTAGAGGAGTCCGGAAAGGACCAATTCTTGGAGGGCCAGTTCCTGCTAAACCTTGGAGGTTGAACTTGTAAGAAATCCTTCACTGTTTGCACAGATTTTGCTTTCTCTCCCATCTTTTTTAGTACCTGCTGTGCAGGGGAACCAAATAAATTGACCTTGTCCATAGGTGCATCCAAAAGCTTAGATTTGACATGGTCTGGTAATGCCTGTTCTTTCAACCATGCATGCCTCCTGATAACTGTGCCAGTCATGGCTGATCTAAAGGAAGCCTCCAGTGCATCATAGCCACATTTTAAAGAATGGTTACTAACCTGCTGTATGTTATGTACCATTTCTTGAACATACTTTTTATCTAAAGATTCTTCAGAGGACAGCTTTTTAGTCAACTGGTCAAGCATAAACTCTTGATATTGAATCATATGAAATTGGCAGTTCAAAGCTCTAGCTGGCAAAGTAGCAGAGGTGTAAACTTTTTTACCCCATCTCTCTAAGGACCTGGATTCCCTTTCAGAGGGGAGGGGGTTTTTAGAAGAAGTAGCTGCTACAGCTTTAGGCATGGAGATAGTCTCTGGATCTGCAAAAGGAGCCTTATATAAGTGGTGGTGAGTGTCCAGGACCCTGTAGTACCTATCGGGCTTAGCAGGAGCCGGAGGTAAAGAATCAGGAGCAGTGCAAGCATCATTAAATGCATCATCAACAACAGAAAGAACTGGAGGTATAGCTAAAGGCCTATGCTGTGGCAAATGTAGAAAGGTCCTAAGCCTTTTTCTAGAGTCTGAGAAATCTTGGCCCTGCCACTGAAATTGTTCCCTCATATCATGCAAGGTTTCCCCCAAGGAAAATTCCTCAGGAGGAGAGGCTGATGGGATGGACTCCTCAGCATCAGAGTCTTCGAAAGGAGAATAAGAAGCCTCAGGAGGATCTGTATGTTCTGAGTCATCAGAGGAATCATCTGTGGATACTGGCTCAGGGGGCTCTGCTCTAGGCCTCTTTTCTGGAGGAGGGAGAGAGGCCCTGTCTGGATGAGGCTGGGCTCCACGAATTAAAGAGATGAGATCCTCAGCCAAAGAAAGCATATGGGAGCTGGTGCTGGGCCTGTGAGAGGGGGGCTTGGCAGGCACAGGTTTTGATGCTTTGGCTGCTTTAGCCCTCGCAAAGGCCTTAATAGACATAGCTGGAGGAGGCCTAGCAGCTCTCGTGCAGGGTAGAAATATCCAGGGAATGGTGACTGATAAATCCTGTGAAACCGCAACAGAAGGTTGGATTTCAGAAGCCGTTTCTACCAGGTTAGAAGAGGCCTCGGTAGAAGGCAAGTTATCGGCTGAAGAAGGAACCGCTTGCTCGGTTTCGGCCGAAACCGAGACACTCGCGGTTTGCTTAACCACGGTTTCGGCCGAAACCGCGGACCGCGAGTGTCGGTCCTTTTCTTTGCGTTTTTGGTTATTTGCGTAGTCGGAGGATCCGACGGCATAATGTAGGCAAAATCGGAGCCGAAAATCTGTTCAGCAAAGTCCGATCGACGTCTAAGAGTCCGTCGGTTAAAAGAAGCACAGGCTAGACAAGCAGCTACGTCGTGGTCTGGGCCTAAACAATGTATGCAATAGGAGTGGAAATCTTTATGAGGTATTTGTTTCCCACAAGATAAACAGTTATTAACTTTCTCTGACATCGGCTGAGGCAAGAAAGAGTCCCCAACGGGGTACTTAGCTTTATAGAAGTCTTCGAAGTAGTATTCGGTAGTAGTAATCCCTGGATCGGACCGACCGGCACTTGCGAACAGCTTCTGCTTCGGGCGCCATGCGGCAAGAAAGACCGAGGAAAATGGCGTCGGCTGATGCCTTTATACCCGAATAACTGCCGCAATGACGTCGGGTGAAGTGCGACACCAGCCGAAGCCAGACCCAGACTTTGGAATCTGGCCGACCGAAGGGCTGCCTGACGACAGGACAACCCATTTGTAAAGACTGCAGATGCATCCTTGAAGGACATAGTAGGAGTCTTGGTGGATGGTCTAGGAGTAGGGTTAAATTGGGGGTAAGGAGTTGAGACCAGGGTTCGGGTGTATGTCAACACACAAAAATAATTGTGGGGAAGATAAATTGTGATGGGAGTTTAAATTTGCTAGTAAGGTGTTTGAACATAGTTTTGTGTGGAAGGGGGTTGATGACGTGCATGAAATGGGTGGGTAAGTTAAACAAATAAGGTGTTAAAAAGATATGGTAGGGTTTGTCAGCACTATAAGGTGGGTAAGTAAGGGTAGGTGGAGGGCTGATAGGAGAGATATAGCAAGTAAGGTGAGACAGCAGGAGACATGAAGGGGTAAGGAGATGTACAGAGATCATACTGGGATAGAGGGAGGGAAGTGAAGGAATGAAATTAAGGTAGATGGGTAGTGGGTGGAGAAAGAATAAGACTAGAGAGTACAAGAGAAACTGAAGGAGGGAGTTGAGAGATGGAGAAGGAATAGAAAGGTCAAAAAAAAAATAGATCAAGGAGAGGGGGGAAGTGAAGGAATGCCTAAAAACCCT
>NW_025055245.1:0-8378 GCF_019279795.1 Protopterus annectens
TTAAAAAGACGCAAACGTGTGGCACTTATAAAAACAGGAAAATAATTAAAAAAAAAAAACTAGGCATTTTCACTAAAAAGCTTATTCTGTCATGCAGGTGAATGGCAGGCTGAAGACAACATGGCCACTGAGTAGTGGCTGCTAAGGGGGGGAAACTCAGTGTCAGAGATGTAACCATAAAATTAGTAGGTAATCCTATGCAAATGAGGATAAGGATAGTGAATCCCAATTTTCCTCAGCATGTGAGCCATGTCCCAAGAGTGTAAGAGTAGGAGTAGGTGAGTAGTAGAGTAGAAATAGGTGATATCATGAGGGGATGTGTCAGACAGGCTGTAAGCTAATTGCAGCACAGTGGCTTATGTTTGCTTTGAGTTGCTCAGGATTACAAGAGGTGTGTCTGCAGCTGTCCTATTTGAAAACCTCAAACCAAAGATGCACAATGTTAAAAGATAGGAAACCCCTTGCAAACATGCACACAGTGTGTCAATAGCGATTTTGTCGCTGATGCATTTGTAAGCTATGATATGCGGGCACTTCCCCGGGCGGAAACAGAAAGGCAAACGGAAGGAAAAGAAGTTGTAGGAAGTTAACCAAGGAGAACTAGCAGAGCTGCCAGGTGAAATATATCAGAATCAGCCAATTACACAGGCAGCAGACTAACCCAGTCCAGCCCACCACTTTAAACTCTGCAAACAGCATTCCCACCTGTTTTTCCCAAGACCTCTGCAGCACTGCAGTATACAAACAGGGAAAGCTTAAAAAGCTTAAGTTAGACAAAATGTTAGGGGCTGCTCTTGCTATCATAAACCAACATGTGCAAGGTGCTGAGGGTGGTGATGTTGTGAATGCTGCTGAGCAACCCACAGTGAAGAGACGGAGAAGACTGTACAGACCCAGGGTAACCTACCAGGGGCTACATGAGATGGAGATAGTGGAGCACTTTAGGGTGGACAGAGACCTCCTACAGCAAATTGTTGAGCTGTGCCGGCCATGCCTCACACACACAAAACCAATAGAGGGGAACCCATCCCAGTGGATACCAAGGTATGTGATGGCATAAGAATACTAGCTACAGGTATGCCATGTCAGCACATGTCGGTGACCACGTATATTTCCCCCATTCCCATGAGGCATTGGCCAGCAATATGCGTATTTTCCACCAAATAGCAGAATACCCTGAGGTAGTGGGTGCAATAGACTGCACGCACATACGCATCAAAGCACCACCTGGTGAGCAGGGTAGGGTCTACATCAACTGCAAGGGCTTCCCCTCCATCAACTGCCAGGTTGTGTGCGATGCCCAGGGCATAATAATGAATGTGTGCGCTGGCTGCCCTGGAAGCTATCACGATTCCCACATCTGGCATCTGACACAGCTGTAACAGAGATTTGCCAGTGGGGACATCCCTGATGGTTACCTAGTGGGGGATGCTGGATTCGCACTGGAGCCATGGCTGATGACACCCATCAGAAATGCACACACACCTGAACAAGAACTTCATAATGAGGCACACGCACAAACAAGAAACATAATTGAGCATGTATTTGGGATGCTCAAGTCATGGTTCCGGTGCCTGGACACATCTGGTGGAGCCTTGCAGTAGTCATCAGAATGAACTGGCACCACACCTAAGTACCATGTTCAATCATAGCCTCACCTCAGGCTTTGTGCCTGCTGAATGGTGCACAGTGACAGTTATCCCACTACACAAGGGGGAAGCCACCACGTATGCTGGGAACTAGCACCCCATTAGCCTGATGAGATTGGTCTGCAAGGCCATGGAACGTATCATCATGGAACTTATAAACAAAGACATTGGTAATTTCCAAACTCTGGACCCCAACCAGTTTGGGTTTGTAAAAGGCAGATCATGTCTCCTAAACCTGATAGACTTCTTTGAAGCAGTCAACAAAGCCATAGACAAAGGTAAGGTGGTTCACACATCCTATCTAGATCTTGTCAAGGCTTTCAACACCATCCCCCTCTCTGGAATTATAGATAAACTCACTAAACTAGGTATAAATCCCTAAGTCACAAGATGGGTTGCCAACTGGCTCACTGACAGAACCCACACTGTGAAAGTAGCGGACTCCAAATCCGACTTCAGACTAGTGACAAGTGGAGTACCACAGGGTTCAGTCCTGTGTCCTGTCCTGCTTGTTATCTACTTCCCTGAAGTACAGGCTAACACAGAAGTTATTTGGCTAATGAAGTTCACAGATGACTGCAAACTAGGAGCAATAATCAAAACTACTAATGATGTGGAAATCCTACAAAAGGGCCTCACTGAGAAAGATGCCTGGTGTCAAAGCCAAGGCCTCAAGCTCAATGCCAAAATGTGCATTGTCATCCCCTTTGGTAAAAACTCTGTACCCATGAACTACAACATAGGTGGTAGTATACTTACAGAAAGTGTGATAAGAGACCTTGGGACAGAGGTGGACAGTAGTCTCTCCTTTGATAATCACATTGCCACAGTAGTCAGGAAATCCTTCTACATGGCACACCTCATCACAAAAGGTTTCTCATGCAGAAAAAAAAGAGGTCATTGTTCTCCTCTGCTCATCACTCATTAGATCAATTATAGAGTACAACGCCCCTTTTGGTATGTACCTTACAAGACATCTACAACAACTGGAAAGGCTGCAGAAATACCTCACAAAGAGGATTTCTAGCCTCAAACACATGCCCTACACAGACCGTCTCAAAAAACTCCAGCTTTACTCTGTCACATATTGCCTACTCAGAGGTGATCTCTGCCTAACATACAAAGCTATGTCAAACCCAGAGCTGTTGGACATGCTCCACTTAAAGAAATCCCAATCCCTCTGAGCTACACGCTCTGGGGACCTAAACCTTGTCACCACAATAAACAGAACATGCCAGAGGGATAGATTCCTGCCCCAGAGACTTCCCATACTCCGGAATAAACTACCTGTGTATATCAAACAAAGCTCCTCATTACCACTCTTCAAGAAAAATCTTGATGATTGAATGGAAAATAGGAAATTCACCCTGGGGATCACTTCTTTGTCTCTGCTCGACAGTGGCAAAAGAAAATACATTTCTTGGGTGGCAAAAGCCAGGGTACCTTTTTGGCTGGGCTTGTATAGGCCCCAGGGCGGATAGCCTAGTACATACCTATGAACCTATGAACCTTTGAGCCTTGCCTAAAAAAGGTAATATGGGGACAGCAAGAGCCTTGGCCAGTATTCAAAAGCATAGGGGTGACAGGTGCAAACCATCAGTAGTGAAGCAACAAGGCTTGTCTATCATGTCATCACAGGCAGACAGAGACTGGATCCCTTTTGAACGACACCAGAAGCTCAGACAATTGTTGAAGTTTATCGTCTTTCTGTTATATTGCAGTATCATGCAGGTGAAGGTAAGATGCTACTCAAGGTCAGGGTCATACCAACCTGGCCTACATGATCATAGAGCTACTATATATCTCTTGTCATGTTGTCCTGGGAGGTATGTCTCAGATCATTCACACTGACATATACAAAGAACACATCATATATGTACCTGTTCTGGAGTGATGTAAATGCTTGTGTTATGAGGTGGATCATAGCACCTGACAGACAACTGACAGTAACCTTCCCCTTGTCTAGCCATCTAGCCAAGTGAGTGGAACATCTGTGTGCCTGACTATGAAGTTGCCTATTACTAGTGTGTTGGGTATGTTGTTTTGCCTTAGGGCAAAGACGTACTTAGTTTGGATTAAGAACCCCGCACTTGCCAACTGTGTGTGTGTGTGTGTGTGTGTGTGTGTGTGTGTGTGTGTGTGTGTGTGTGTGTGTGTGTGTGAGTGTGTGTGTGTGTGTGTATATCTCTCTCCCTGGGGAGAGAGCAACCTTTTTGGAGACTACTCACAGCCCTTAAACGTGGTATTCTCATCTTTGTCAAGTCTGATGATGTCACCATCCTACAAATATACCTGTGAAAAGGTGAAATCCCAGTAATGTGTATAGCGCGCTGTGTAAATGTATACTGCTGTAGTGTCATAATGTAGTTAGGGAGGGGATTGAATCCTGCACTTGCCTACTGTGTGCGTGTCTGTCCTTCCCTGGGGAAAGAACAACCTTTTTGGAGACTACTCACACCCCTTAAAAGTGGAATACTCATCTTTGTCAAGTCTGATGATGTCACCATCCTACAAATATACCTGTGGAAAAGTCAAATCCCAGTAATGTGTATAGAGCATTGTGTAAATGCATACTACTGCTATAGTATCATAATGTCAGTCGGTCGGGGTCTGAATCCTCCACTTGCCAACTGTGCATGTGTCTCCCAGGGGAGGAGTAACCTTTGTGGGGAATACTCACCCCTTAAAAGTGGTATACTCATCTTTGTCAAGTCTGATGATGTCACCATCCTACAAATATACCTGTGGAAAGGAGAAATCCCAGTAATGTGTATAGCTCGTTGTGTAAATGCGTACTGCTGTAGTATCATAACCTAGTTAGGTAGGGGCTTGAATCCTGCACTTGCCAATTTTGTGTGTCTCCCTGGGGAGGAGCAACCTTTTTGGAGAATACTCACACCCCTTAAAAGTGATATACTCATATTTGTCAAGTCTGATGATGTCACCATCCTACAAATATACCTGTGGAAAGATAAAATCTCAGTAATGTGTATAGCGTTTTGTGTAAATGCATACTGCTGTAGTATAATAATGTACTTAGGAAGGAGTTTGGATCTTGCACTTGCTGACTGTGTGTGTTCCAGGTGTATGACACTGTTGGTCGATGTAGAGTGGGTTTTGATTTTTCTAGTCTATGACATATCACAATGACAACTGTATGTGCATTACACGTGTAAGGTAGCTGTGGGGCAAAGCCATATACATACATGTGACACCAATTATTTCATAGGTGGGTACTCTGCTTTCTCCATGAATGCATCTGTTATCTTTGCCAGAGTGTGGTGGAATTTCCAGACCTTAGGTCACTTCTGTATGCTAGTGACACGCTTAGCCACTGCAGTGATCCCTGGGCTATGTCTTCTGTTTCACATCCACTCATAGTTTCATAGTTTCATAGTTTAGTACTAGGCTATCTGCCCTGGGGCATTTATAAGTCTAGCCATAGTGATGTGGCTTTCGCCACCTCATGTAATGGTACAAAAGTGTACAGAGTAGATTTAGAATACTGTGCCTCTGTCTAGTAGTGACACAGTGAAGACCCCCCTTACATAATAGAATTAGTTTACTGTGCCTCAGTTTCTATTGAAGAGTGTGAGTGAGGGTTTATGCTTGAGGTATATTTGAATCCTGTTCCAAAACAAGCAAAGTCTGGCAAAGATGAATAATCATTATAGGTGTGCAACAACCTCTGTGGATCTGCATGCAAACCCTTTATTGCTTATGTGCTCCACAGAGGGATTTCCAAAACCCTTTGGTAATGTGATTATCAAAGGAGAGATGACTAATCACGTGGCTCTATGTATACATTAGTACCTGTTCCACATTTTGGGGGCTACTACCTATGGTATACTCGGGGTTACTTTGTTTTCTAAAAGTGGATAACTATGCTTTCTTTGGCTTATAGCTTTACAGCATGAACTTGACACCAGGTATCTGTCTCTATGATACCCTTTTGGAGGATGTGTGTGTCATTTGGAGAATAAAGTATAGCACACAGTATGGATTTTCATCAAACGTGGGCAGACATATCTCTACTGTTTGCTTGTACCTAAGAAAGCTATATGCCAAACAGGAGTGGTCCCAGGACTGAGTGCAGGTGAATACCACTTGTTACTGGCATAGAATTGTACATGGAGGCTGCAAATGTGTCCTACATCTGTGTGTCAGTTGTCAATCCATCATCTAACAATTGTTTATGGTCAGTCTGTTGAGGTTATGTATAATACCATAATGTGGGATGGGTATGAATTGCTGGTGCACTATAGCTTGGCTGTGTGGACCTCCTCTCCCTTACCTATAGCCTTGTTAACTGGCTTGAAGTCTACTAGGTGTAAGAGCCATGATCTGACCTTTAGAGAACCGAAGTGGGTATGGTGCAGTGTTTCCAGGTTCATAATGTCTCTGTTAATGAGTTCCATAATGCTGTGCTCCATAGCCTTCCTGATAACATTTGTCTGTCTTATAGGGTGAGAGTTTCCAGGATCTGTTGTAGTTCTACCCTTAATCAATTTATGTTAACATTTGCACTGGGTGTGACGAGGGTGGACAGGTTTAGGAATAAGTATATTAGAGGGTCAGCCCAGGTTTGAAGGTTTGTAGACCAAACCAGATAGGCAGGATTAAGTTGGTTTGTACATGTGCTGAAGAGGGATGCAGAGTATATTGTGAAATAGATGCTAAGGATGAAGCCACCAGGTAGCAGGAAAAGAGGAATACCTAAGATGAGGTTTAAGGCTATGGTGAGAGAGGACATGCAGGTGGATGGTGTGACAGCACAAGATGCAGAGGGCAGGAAGAAATGGAAACAGATGATCTACTGTGGTGACCCCTAATGGGAGCATCTAAAAGGAGAAGAAGAAGACGTTGTAGCTCAACCCTTGTGGACTGTGAACACAATTACCGTGCATCATTCCACAAGTATGTAACCTGTATAGAGGCTGCATCTGGACAGAGTGTTTAGGTGAGTGGTGACTTCATATGTCAGCTTGTGTATGACACAGCCAGGGACACTGTCCAGTACCATTGCCACTGTGGTTTGGACTTTGGTAAAGAGATGTTTTAACTAGAGTGTCTGTGAATCATCAGGTTTTACATTCTTCAGGTCTGGAAATGTGGTCCTTGTGTAACGACAGGGTGGTGAAATCCGCATTCAAACTGTCTGACAAGTAATTGGTAATGTCAGTCAGATAAGTGTACTTTGTGACCATTTACATTAACTGTGACCGAATCTGAGATTTCTCCTGTAGATTATACACAATACTAAAGAAAGCTTTAGTGTTGTCTTTGGAATCCTTGCCATTTTGTATTTTTAAGTTTGCCTTGTATGTTTATTGAGGATTGTATTTTCCCAATGATACTGACCAGAGAGGTTATCCCTTCTTGCTATGTAACTATTTTTTGGTACAACTTCACACCTTCTATTATATATTTAGTTTATTGCAGGGTTCCATGAGACTAATGCACTTTTACTGTATAAGTGAGAATTTCTTGTGTTTGTGATAGCACGGTCCATGCAACTCTCTAGGTGAACAGTGTGCATTACTAAAGAATTATGCAGCTGGAACAGTGTTAACCTTGAGTAATGCAAATAATGACAGAATGTGCAACAAATAACATCACTCCTTTTACAGCACAGTGTCAAGCAGCACCATACACACACATGCGTACTCAAGTTTCAAAATGTGTGTAGTACAATGCATAATGGCCACCAATAGAAACTATGGAGTGTTAACACTGGCCAATACAGGGCATGTCACCCTGCCCATGTGTCCAATATGCATGTACATGCAGACAGTGCACCTCCACCATGTTCACAAATGGACACCTGCAAACCTGTTTTGCACACACATCACACTTACTGTCCACTGTATAACGCATGCTGACACAACTACACACATCAGCCAAGTGGCACATGGGCAAATAAAACACAATTGGAATAAACACTGAGTGAGAAACAATACAACGAAGTGCTAATTACAGCTTTAACACATCATGCCTGCTCAGCTGCAAAATCTTCTAAGGATATCATTACACCTTTACTATTGACAACATGCTACACATCCAACCATTGCTATACTTTAATAAAGTCACCCTATTACAGCAGCACCATGTATAGTCTCATTCTGCATCAATGTTACAGATGTAGGAGAGTGGCACAGGTTTCACATCATATCATAGAGTGTGTGTTGGTTTGCCAGAGGCCTACACTAGACCAACCTAATCGACATATTTGTGTGAGTTTGTGTGAGGGGCCATAGAGTACTGTTATGGGCCAATGTTGATGTCATGTGTGTGGGTATGTGTTTGCCCTGGATTTTTCTGGTTTATGTGTTATTGTGTCATGCCTGGACTGCATGTGACACCGCCATATACAGAGGGATTTGTGGAGACAGCTACACTGCCTGGCAGGCTTGCACAGATCACACCATCTCTGGCCATGGATGTGGAGCCTGTTGCCTGGCAGGGTGCCCACAGACAGTATCAGGTACTAGTCCAGATTGGGTACTATCTGAAGGAGGTTGACATGTCCACTGGATCCGGGTCCCTGCTGGGACTGGCCAGAACCCGCGATGCACATAGTCTGCTGGACGGTCTATGGACAACCCCCAACATTGCTGGGGCTGGTATTGCTGGCACTGGCTGGAGCATCTGTGACTTGCTGGATGTCCATGAAACCTCCAGCTGCTGATGTTGCTGGCATGCGTTCCTTCCAGGCATCTCAGCGTCCCT
>NW_025055246.1:0-6773 GCF_019279795.1 Protopterus annectens
TTCCCTAAATTTTTTTTGGGGGAACCCACCCAAAAAACAAAAATTCTCCAAATAAAGATTTAAAAATTTAAAAAATGGAATATTAATATTTGCAATTTTAGTACTATTAGTTTAGAATTACTTTCCAGTACACATACACATACAAGACATATTTCATAATCAAATGTAGTGACTTTGCTGAAATCCCTAAACTGTTCTGGAACACAGCATCATTTTTCATGCCTGCTGACACTTCCAGAATATGGCTTTACTTCATATGTCAAGGAAGAGATAAAGAAAATAAAGAGAATGTCGCGATATAGTGAGGCAACAGTCAAATAATCACACTCACTCAATGTACCCCTCTTTCATATCACATTCGTATCACATTCTGCCCCTTGACTATTGACTCACTTATATTCGTCATTCAAGACTGTATTTGCCTTATTACAAACACAATAAGTCAAGCCACAATTCCAAAATGTCAACAGAATCAAACAATCATTAAAATTAATATTGGATGTATTAACCAATTTAACAATTTGGTAGCAGATGTTGACCATCCAGTAAATATATCCCACCAATTGTGTGCAGTATCAGATTATGTCTTCTTGGCTAAACTAACCAGATTTATTCCCTATAATAATGCGTGTCATTTCATGATGTAAATACTATGATTTACTACCTGTAAATGTTTCTCAAGATGCTGAGTATTATTTAATACTTTCTGTAAAAGATTTAAACTAAATGTCAATTTATGATATTCCAGCTTGTCTGGTAACCAGGTATGAAGTACATTAACATGTGTCTCGGGAGAAAATACATGTTTCATTGTGCCAATGTAAATGAGTTGCATTATCTAAACAACCTACAAAAGGATGAGTCAAAGTATACAATAATGTTTGGTTTGTCACTAATCATATAAATTGTGGTGCTATTTCTACAAACATTTCAAATGTAGGAGGTAATACAGTCCATTTGCAGATGTTGATGGAATGTTGAAGAAAACATGGTTCATATATAGGGGAATGTTGTCCACAGATAAGTCCATCCATCATTTCAGTACAGTGTTCCAGTTTGTGCATTCGGTCTGAGAAATCAACATAATTTCCTTCCACGTGGGGTAGCCAGTACTGAAATGGATACACAGGAGGTCCAAATACCAATGGCAAAGTTAAAAACTGACATATTATTTTTGCATTTGTGACATTATAATGCATGATATAACCTGTACAAAATTATGGCATCTTGTTTTTTCCAAGAAACAATCTTATCAATTAATTATTGGAATTCCATTTGATTTAAATAATTGTCTCACGTATATGTTGTTCATTATTAAGCGTGCTTTGTTTGCACAAGGTACTACTGTATTGAAACATAAAGATTGTAAAGTGCAGCTGTCAGTTTACAGACTTAGTATTAACATTTTTTGTCAAATTTCAAATTATGAATTTTAGAGCATTAAATTGATTCAAAATTCTTTTTTCATAACTTCTTAGTTGTTTTGGAATTATGCCAAAACTGGGATTCCATTATTAGCACAAATGTATAATTTGTGAGAACATCCTGACCTACAGTTTTGATTTTTGTCGCTAAAACTTCAAGCGTCAATGGCATTTAAAGTTCCCCAACCCTGTACCAATACCTCCCTAATAATAAGGTGCTATACCAAGCCCGTTTCTGTCCACATTTACCTGTTTTTGGGAAAGTAATATTAAAATACAATACATTTTTTTTATATGTTTGTCCTACTTATTTACATGTGGAAGGCACTATTATTGGGTCAAAGTGAGCCTCGGGGTGGTTGTTCAATATAGTTATTTGAGTGGCCCATATTCCATTTATAATCTGAGTTGTGTTCATACAAAACAGTACTGTAATGTTCTGTAAATCAATTGATTTATTATAAATATCAGTTCCGTTGTGGCAAAAGTAGTAATTTTCTCGGTATGTCTGTTCATATTTACAATTACATTTTATGTCTGTGTAATTTTTAATTATTACCATAGCTTGTCTGTTATCTAGTAATTGAACATAAAGATGCCCTCTTCTTACCCTCAAATGGTTATTTCCTTCAAAGGTCCAATTGATAGTAGGGACATCCACTGCTCCAAGAGGACAGGTAAAATTCCTTGTGCTCTGTTTTGAGGTACTAGCGACTACATCCCACTGGAGTACCATTAGATTAGCAGTTTTGTACTTTTACTCCTGGTGTTACATCCTTGAAGGGAGCTCCATACATCTGAAACCAACAATTGCTTTACTGGAAATGGAATCTGAAATCAGAGAAAAGTAGTATAAGTTATTCTGTAAATAGCACCAATCTGCTGGTATATATTCCCCTTTTTTCCTTTCCTGGTTTAATAAATTAAAACAGTATAAGTTCCCAGCAGCAATAACTTATGTTTGTTCGGGTTGTTTATTGGGTTCATGGACCCATATTTTTTGCACACCTGAAGGATTTCATACTTACTGGATATTTGTTTCCCTCTGGAGAGCAGCAACAGGCGGTGACTGCCCTCTCATTGTGTGCGCTAACACAGGTACAATAAGTATTTGGGCTACCCATCCCCTTTTTTCTGTACATGAGCATTCTCATCTGAGTATTTAACAGAATAATTTTAAGTTCCCCTTGATAACCTGCTTCCAATAGCTCCATTTAGCCTGAACACCTTTCCAAAGCAAGTGTTGATTGAGGCACTATCCAACAAAATGTTTTGTTGGGTTTGATTCAATCCCAGTATCAATCAAGTTGCCAATCCATTTTGCCACTGACCAAAGTGTTACTCGTATGACATGTACCTGGCATCCTGAACACAAGTGCTTGATATACGGCATATAATTCGCTGCATACTGACTGCTTTTACCATTCTAAGGGATGTTACAAAACTCTCTTAGTCCGCTGGATTATGGGATACAGCTTTCCAACATATTTTATTTCCTACGCTATTTTGCTGACCCATCAGTAAACCAAACATGTTCGTTATTTTCCTAAATGGGTACCTGTACATATGGCATACCCATTTTTGCAGGAACTCACGCGGCTGGTTCAGCCTTGTCAGTAACAGATAGTTGTTGATCTATTGGTATTTTGGGCCACTTTTTTCGTAGCATACATACGCATTAATTCCGGTTTGGTCCTATCCTGGAATGTACCATTTTCCATTTAATAATGCTTGCTTCCTGCATGACCTATTCCTATCTCGTCTTGGGTGAACTCGGCCTACTGCATTATAGGTATTTCTGGTCACAAAATAGGTATGTCCTACTGTCATTTTGCTCAGTGTCTACGGGTGCTAATAACATGCTTACAATTGTTTTCTCAAAGGAGGATACCTTTCTCACCATCTGGTAACTTCCTAGTCCAGAATCTATTAGCAGCTCCCTTTGATCCCTATTATTTTTGCCAAAGGCTCCAATTACTTATAATGATTTTGCAGATACATGTAACTCTACTTCCTGTAGGGCCATAGGTAAACCTTTGCGGAATAGCTTGCTTTGCTTGTTCAGCTTTTGCCTGATCATCCCAAAACTCCTTATTTCTTCCTAGTCACTTTATACAATGGGAAAGTATTTGGCTTAAATGGGAATATGCTGTCTCAAAATCAAATAATCCTATAAAGGCAGCTGTACCTCATTTTGTCTTGAGGTGTTGGAAATTCTAAAATCTTTTGGTTTTGCCTTTGGTAGAACTTCTCTATGTCCCTGAGAGTGCCACTGGATTCCCAAAAGTTTACTGTTTGAGCTGGCCACTGAATCTTATTGGGATTTATTTCCCCAGCCCATACATTTCTCATGTGAGTTATTACCATTTGTAAATACTCACTCCTTCTTGTTCAGAATTCCCTTGGTCAGAATACCATCAATGTAATGTGAAATTTGCATGTTCTGAGGCAACCTTATTTTGTCTAAATGTTCTGCCACTATTTTTGTGACAGATGTGGGACTATACAGTATGCTTTGTAACTAACCAGTAAGCGATATATTGTCATCCCTGCCAGGTGAAAATAGATTGATCCTTAATTCTCTTCTGCAATTTGGTACATGGTAAAGAAAGCATTTTCAAGTCTATTACTGCATACCAAGGTACCCTGGTGTTTTCTGTATATTTTCACAATGATAATTGTATCTGGAATCCGCTGTTAGTGGCGGAAGTGGCTATTCAATTCTGGTAATCTACTGTCAATTGCCAAGACCGTCCGACTTTTTGACAGACCAAACGGGTTATTCCATGCTGTACGTAGCAGTTTTTCAAACCACCTGCATTTAATAAATCCTGAATTGTTTAAGCCTATTTCATATGCTAGGGATTTCATATTGCTTCAAACTAATTACCTTTGTTGCTGAAGGTAATTCTACTGGAGTGGCTTGCATTTGCTTTCCTACTATAGCTGTTTTGACTGAAAATGTAACTAGCATGGAAATTGATACTATCCGTCCGATAAATTCAGCGTCGACCCTTTAAAATGTCAATTCTTTTATATATTCAGGAACAGGTACTATTACGATAAGAGTACTTTTCTATTGGCAATACCTATTTTCATTTCTAACATCGTCTGAACAGCTTTAATTTGCTTTTCCACCAGAGTCCTGTAATGTAGTAACTTGTAAGCCCTTTGAATAAGCTTCAGTTCCCATAAATTAATGGGAGCCTTTGCTCCAGTATCAATTAAATTTGGACCTATTTGTTTCATTTTATTTTTTCCAGAATATTTTCAAGTCTACATATAGTTCTAAAAATCCTGCGGTGACATCCACTTACTGGAGCTTGACCAATTTCCCTGTAGTGAAATGTAAATCTGACAAGTCCAGGATAAGTTGCAGGTGGAGCAGGACGGCTAATCCTTCTTCCCTATTCTCAGTTTTACTGCACTTCTACATTTCTCCTCCCTGTTTTCTACATTGTTATGGTTTGCCTACCTTTTCTTATTCAAACCTCGTTTTGTACATCTCCCACATTTGTGGTGTCTATCCCATCAATTTTATCCTTAGATACCCATCGCTTAAACAACGCGGTAAACATATCTTTTTAAAGGGACACTTCGAGCTTCTTTGTAAACACTTTTATTTTCCGTCTATCATTTATTTAACTGTTTTGGTCCCCATTTCTCCAAGCTCTCCCAACTGCACTTAATCCATCAATAACTTGAAATGGGATTTCCTCTCACTAATTAAATATGTCAATTATTACCATTTTATAAGCTGGAGGGCTAACTTATTAATCCCTATTTCTAACAGAACTGTGATCGCATTTGTGGTAATGCGTCGGCCCTACAAGTATGGCTTAGTTTTCATTGTCTCTTCTTTGTTCTTTGAATAGCATCGTAGCGTGTACCATGGCCTATCATTAGAGATGGCCATTTCTGTTGGATATTTTTAGGCACAGCAGTCTGCTATAATTTTGAAGGGCTTGCCATTTTGCCTTTGTTATAATTTACGATGCTTCCTGCACTGATGGATCATTACTTAGCGTACTAAATCTTTTTAGTATTTATTTGATCTATTTTTACTCAGCAATGATTGTAAAGTCCTCACTATCCATGCTATGTGATTCTCAGATTTTTGTTAAATCTTTGAAAATCAAATCGTTTTATTTCCTGTTAGGTAAATCTGCGTAATAGAATTCTTTACTGCCCTCCTTGGAGCCCTTGTGCCCGTTAACATTTTGCTGCCATACATTCCGAATAATTGGACTTTCCTTTGTGGCCCCTTTATTCTGTTCCTCCCCTCGAGAATACTGGCCCTTCACATTAGCTACCAGAGTCTATGAAGGGGGCGGAGGAATCAGAATACCAGATATCTCCATCCCAGTGATCCGGGTCCCAGTCAAAACCTACCTTAAGCCCTATTGACATTTTGTACTTTTTATTAACTCTTCCTCTTAGTTTCGATATTTGTATCTTGCTACTTTTCATTATTTTTGGCTTTTTGGCTACATGCTGATACATGTCTGTTTTGTCTGCTAACAATTTAATCTGACACTGTAAAATTACATTTGTTTTCTAACTCTACTATCCGTTTCTCCTGGTTGTTTTATTTTGTTTCACACTTACATTATTTTATAGGTCATGTAATTTTTAAATTTATGCAGTCAAGAGGATCAGCCCGATCTGCATCTGACCTCAATTCTTTCCGCACTTCCACTAAAACCTTTTGTAAACATGCTTGCACTAAAGACCAGGTTCAAATGCTTAAACAAACATCCCAATTCTCACTTAATCCTGTACCGTTTGGCCATTTCCAAAGCTAATGCTTTGTACAGGTCCTGGTCCCATCCTGGGATTTCTATCTCACAAACCGCTATATCCTTCTTACTTTTCCTTTTAAACATTTTGAATCCTGCCGACTACGCCAAAAATAATGTATTGCCTAATGAGCAGGACTCGAAATAAAGACACTTTTCACCAGAAGTTAACTAATATAAACTTTATTTCTACCAAAAAGACTAACAAACTAATAAGCTCTATTTGTTAGAACTAAAAAGTAAATCCACTCTAAGCTATTAAAATAAAAAAGTTTAACAGAAAGAAATATTAGACAATACATTTAAAGAAAGTTATACATCACCGATAAAGGGGAAACTTCATCCTGTCTTCAGTCTCGACTGGGAAGCCCTGTTGCAGTCAGGCAGCAGTCTTCATTGGGAAAACAGTCCTGGGCAGTGCGTCCACTCCACAGGTGAGGCTTCTGCCTGAATGCAGAGAATCCCGTCTATGTATAACCAAGTTGTTACACAAATCTGATGTACTTCATGATATTCTAAGCACTGTGGTTTGGCCCCCCCAAAACCCCGA
>NW_025055247.1:0-7462 GCF_019279795.1 Protopterus annectens
CAAAGGGGGGAAAAACCAACCCCAACAAAAACCAAAAAACAAAAAATTTTTAATTTTTTATATATAATAAAAAAAACACACAAACCAAAAAACCCTTAAATTTCAACAGTCATATGGCGAAACCATATCATCAAGCATTCAAATGTTGACAATGTAGCGAAACAAATAAACAAAACAAAGGTGATAGCATGGGGCAACCCCCCTGCATCCCCAAACCCCCTACTTAAATATACCAACTCAGATTTCACTACATTGCTAATGGGAAATTTTCCCCATTCCATGCGCATGGAGATTTCCATTCAGTCATTTCCTGACCGTAATTTGGGGATGCAGTTGGTATATTTAACTGTAAATTCACTTCTATAAATTTTATTTTATTTTGTCCTTATCTTCTTTACACTGTCAACATTCATGTTAGATATGTCTCAACCATATCTGCAAAATTTAAATTTAAATAGAAGTTATGTCCTTACCATAACGTTCCATGTGGAGTGTTCATCTGCCTTTGTTCTTACACATGGGTTGAGCCGATCCTCGGCTCCGTGTCCCCCAAGCTCTGCATCGAGAAGAAGCTCGAGACAACCTAATACCCACAATCCCCTCTGCCTTTACCTCAGATCTAGTTTGCAAGCAAACCAGTAGTCAGAGAAACACTCATGCCAATATCACATATGCAAGAAACAAAGTCTATAATATATATACATATATACACATATATATACATTCAAACAATCAATGCAGAAGCAGAATCCCCCCAGGCCACCAAACGAACGTTCTTCCTAAGGGGGGAGGGTGGGAATGTAAGAACAAAGGCGAGATGAACACTCCACATGGAACGCGTTATGGTAAGGACATAACTTCTATATGTGATAGTGTTCAATCTCGCTTCTTACACATGGTAGCTCCTAGCTCCTGAGGAACTCAGGGAAAGGCGTTCTTGAGCACAGTGGAACCAAAGGTTGCCCTGTCCCTAGAAACCTTGTCTCCCTTATAATGAGAAATGAATGTATGTGGTTTAGACCAAGTAGCAGCCAAATAGCGTCTAGTGGTAGGCGAGCTGCATGAGCCAGGGATGTAGACACTGACCTTGTGGAATGTCCTTTGGGTTTGTGAAAAAGAGTTTGATTGAAGAATCATAACATAGATGATACAATCAGTTAACCATTAGAAAGAGTTCTTTTGGTAACTGCTACTCCTTTCTGTTATCAGCAAAGGCTACAAAAAGTTGATCAGATTTCCTGTGATCTTTTGTTCTATCCAAATAAAACCTTAGTTGTCTGTGGACATCTAATTTGTGCAACATATACTCCAAATTGGAGTGATTCTTGAAGAAAGTGGGTAATTCAATGGACTGATTAATATTGTAATAGAACAAACTTTGGAAGGAAGGATGAATTAGTGCGAAGAAACTCTGTCAGAGTGAAAGATCAAATAAGGGTGTTTAATGGGAGAGCCTGAAGTTCAGATACCGCCTAGCAGATGTAATGGCTACCAAAAGAGAGTCTTCCATGACAAAAATTTCAATGGGCAAGAGAGGCTGGTTCAAAGGGGGCAACATCAATTAGATAATAATAAGTTTAGATTTCCAAGGTGATGTAGGAGATCTAACTGGTGGTCTAATATGAAAAACCCTTTTAAAAGGCTTTACAAAGTCTGTGGGCCATAACAGGAGCCCACATTCTTCCACATGGAAATTAGAAATGGCAGCCAATTGAACTCTTAAGTGGAGGAGAAGCACCCTGATGGAACAATTCTGTTAAAAACTCTAATATTTTATTAAAAGGAGCTATAACAGGGTCCATTGCTGTGTATTCCCAGAATACAAAGCGCTTCCATTTACTAGAATATGTTTTAGTAGTGGAAGCTTTATGAGAAGCCACTAATATATTCTGAACTGCAGGGAAAGAAGATCAGACCTGGCTAAGTTGTTGGAGCAGCCAAGCTGCTAGATGGAGGAGCAGGGGGGAGGACGAGTGAGTCAATAGATCTGGCTCTGGGTCCAGAATCCAGGCAATGCGGGTTTATGAGGAAGGGAACCAAATTTGACGAGGCCAGAATGGGGCAATGAGGTTTAATTGTCCTGTGGGTTGTTGGCTTTCTGGAGAAACTTTGAATCAGGGAAATGGGGGAAAAAGCCAGGAGACCCGGGGCCAATCGTGAATCAGTGCGTCCCTGGGGACTTCCCTGGAGGGGGAATAGGGCAAAGTAGCTCCTGCATTTGGCGTTCATTGGAGGCAAACAGATCGCAGGAAGGCTGGCCCACGTGCGAAAAATCTTTTCAACTGACTGTTTTAGGGACCACCTGGTAACAGTATTGCTCTGCTCAGCCTGTCGGCTATGACGTTGGATGACCCGGGATGTGCGGGTATCAGAAAACGACCCCTGGACTCCGCCCATTGCCAGATTCTCATGGCCTCTCTGCATAGTTTATAGGACTTGGTTCCCCTTGCTTGTTTATGTACCAGACTACGACATGTTGTCCGTCTGAACTGCAATAGTCCCTAGAGGAAGAAGGGGAGCATAGTGTTGCAACGCTTGAAACACTGCCCTCAACTCTAGAACATTGATGTGCAGATTGTACTCTAAATTGGTCCAATCGCCTTGGACTGTGTGTCCCTGAAAGATCCCCCCCACCCTATCAGGGCAGCCTCCGTCGTCACCGCAACTGTAGGCGTGGGTCGCACAAATGGTTTTCCCCTTGGAAAGGTTGCAAGTTTGAAGCCACCAGTTAGGTGTGTTTTGCATGTGTTGTTATAAGAATCTCGTGTGTTAGAGGTGGGTTGTTGGAACGACCATTGTGCAAACAGTAGCCATTGTAGGACTCTCATGTGCAGTCTTCCCAAGGTATTGCAATGAGAAGCTGACATGAGTCCCAAAACCTTCAGAACAGTTTTGCTGGGGATTTCTGGACAAAAGAAGGAAGTATGTGAGTCTGAAGTGACATATCCTTTCTGGAGGAAGTCTTAGAATTAACTGATGTGTATCTAATTCCGCTCCTATGAATAAGATATGCTGTGATGGCTGCAGCAGTAAGGATTTTCAGTTCTGGAAATTCTAGGTGAATACACAGTTGAAGAGTGTAGTCTCTGGCCTGTACTAGTTGGCGCTGGGTGGTGGCAAAGAGGCCAGTGCGTCCAGATCCCGAAACACCTGGAATCTAGAGCGTCTCAAGTGAGGCAGCTACCACCACTGCCATGCATTTGGTGAAGACCTGGGGGCTGAGGTCAGGCCAAGGCAGGAGGGCTCGAAACTAGTGACTGGCACCACCCAGCGGGCGCCAAATGATCTCCTGGATGCCTGGCCATTTTGATGTAGTAGTATGCATCCTTCCAGATTTATTGAGCACATCCAGTCGTCCCTTCTGTAAGAATGGAAGGATAGATTGAGCGTGACCATTGAACTTTTCTTTCTTGGTAGTATTGGGAGTAAGCAGGTCAGAATGGGCCTCCAGTCCCCCCTGTTTTCTTTGGAACTAAAAAGAACCTTGAGTAAGTTCAGATCCTCTTTTGTGGTCGCTGGGACTGGTTGGATGACTCTTTTTCTGCTTGCCCAGCTTTGAAATTTCCTATGGCTGCTGGCTCTCATAGATGGGGCGGCATCTGGAGTCTTTTCTTTGAATGGGATAAGATAGAAATGGTATATTGTAACCTCTGGTAACCCGCTTTACCCACTTGTCGTGGTTATGTTTTTGCCCAGGCCTGAGGGTATAAAGCTAGCGACTGATGCCTCCAGAAGCAGGACAGTGGGCCTCCTCTCAGGGTGCTGGAAAGGTTTACCAGGGAGTATATCCCTGTCACCTTGATTCTGCGGACCCCCTCTGCCACCAGGGCGGCGTCTTCCACCTCTGCCCCCCACCTCTGCCTCTAGAGGCATCACCCTGTGTGCCTGGGGAAGATCCTTGGGTTTGAAACCACATTTTTCCACCATATGTTGCCCTTTGGGGTCTGGTCTGGTTGGGGTGGAAAAAGCGGACTCCGACAGCAGACAGAGTCTTTCCCTCCTGTTCACACGGGTAGGGGTCTCCTTTACTTTGGGGCCAAAGTGGCACCGTCAAGTAGGCGTTAGTAAAAGGAAGACTTGAGCTTCCGCCGGAAATGAACATAAAGCATCCAGGATTGTCTCTTTTGAAAACAGTCGCTGAAACGCTGCCCCTACTTCGAACCCTACGGCTGCGTAGAGATCAGCCTCATGGGACGAGTTCACAATGGATGTAAGAATTATTAAGTTGCGCTGTCACTTTCTCTGAGACAGCAGCATCTGCTCAGCTTACCCCTGGAGGTATCTCCCAACTCTTTGACTAGATCCCTCTGTGAGTGATCGTGTAAAGTGGGTCAAATAGTTCGGGGATCGCATGGAAAAAAGCCGCTGAACTAAAATCGCTTCCCATACCTGTCCATAGTCCTAAGTCTTTATTAGGGGATGGACAGATGAGGAAGATTCCGACATCTCCTTTACCGTGGCGCTGCCACCTTCATAGCCCACTGGAACTCCTTTTGTCAAGTAAGTTTTGTCACCTGGGGTGCAGTGATATATACTTATTGGGCTTCCCTAGGACTGGTTCCACTGTGTCAGGAGCCTCCCACGCCCTTTCGAGCAATAAGTTCCATTAATTCATCCGAAGGGCGGAGTGACCCAGGAGGAGGAAGAGGCGAGCACCCAGGAATGCCCTTCAGCAATACTGACTCATCTTTATCCTCAGAAGGGGAAGGGACTGCCAGTCACCTCTCTGTTTCAGGACTCTCCAAAATGTCAGAAAAAAGGAGACATCTTCTGAAGGTGACTTAGGGACCCTTCTGACTCATCAAGTCAGTATCGGGATGTCAAAAGATTCTTGTGGAGAATCTAAGTGTCTCCTCTTACACAATCTTTTCCTAGGGACTAACTTAGGTAGTGGGAGCATCCGAAGAAGCCTCCAAGGAAGAGGGGCACCCTCCAGGGGGTGGCTGAGACACACCCGATTGGTGCTCGGCGGCTTGGATGTAGCCGTGGGTGCAGAGGAGGATGTACTTACGGCCCTTTATGGGGAGGAGAGGTTGCTTCTACTGGGCGTGGTTGTCTGGTTTGAACAACCACCTTCCTCATGAGATCGAAGGCCCCCAGGTCCCGAGTCGAATAATCTCCCGGTTCGAAGAAATGGGAAGGAAATCCCGAGACAGGCAGCGAAGGCATCACGACCCCGAGGGGCGGGGCGAATCGATCAGCGCCGAGGCCCGAGGCGAAGAGTGAACGAAGCGTCGGTTCGACTCGACCCCGGAACCAGGACAGATGCGTCGGCTCCGAGACTCGGTACCGGATCTAGTGCCAGTCGAGGTGAGGCAGAACAGACGAGAAAAGGGCGGTTCTGGACGAGGGCTCTCCACAAATCCAGAAGATCAACCTCTTCCCACGGCTCCAAAAGACTGGACAGGTTTCGGAGGAGGGTGAATGGGCATGGAAGACATCATGGGAGGCCTTCAAGTTCCGACACCAACTGGGTTTGGGAAACCGAGAATAAGTTTGGATAGGGCCTGAATGCTCCAATAACTTCTGCACCACCGATCCACATCGATATCGGAGAGCTAGAAGAAGAGCGGGTCGAAGGAACCGAAGGCGGAGCCGACCTCAATAGAGTCCGAGGGAGGGAGCTCCATCACCGGTTCCAAGACTGTGAGGCTCAAGGGAGACTGACACCAGTTGAACACTTTCACGGCCCAGTCTGTGGAACCCCGGTGATCTAACTTTTGCTCCCTGAAGAGCTTCCGAACCCGATGACTTGGGCTCGGCGATCTTCACATTCCTTCGAGATTTGGATGCCTGGTCTAGAAGCATCCAGAGCCTCCTGAAAGGAAGGTTTTAATAAGCCCTGTCCATGAGTTTCCTCGCGCCTATCTGTCATGACCCTCCACTAAAAGAGTGACAAATTATGAACAGTCCTCTTGTAAGTGGAGAGGGCCAAAGGCAATAGACACCAGGAACTATGGTTGTCAGTAACTTGACATTTTTTGGCCACACTGGCAGCGTTTAAAAGCCTGATTTCATTTTCTCAGACATCTTACATGTAAGAGAAAAAGTCAGAATCCAGTAGAGAGACAAATCCCAGTAGAAAAAAGTCGAGATCCGATATATATGTCAGTCCGGTTGTCAGGGAGATTTAAGTATTAGGGGTGGAAAGGCACCAAAAAACTCTAACCAGTCCTAATTAAACTTACTTGGTGCCGAGAATTTCTACTACCACACACACACATACACTTTTATGTCTACCAAAAAGTACTTTTAGAACAATTTTTTGTCCAAATAAAACAAGAAAATAAAGTTTTATCTTATCTGAAGTTACTCGAGCTAGATCCCGAGTGATCACGAGCACTTGGCATAGCAGCGGCAAAACTAGATCTGAGGAGTAAAGGCAGAAGAGGGATTATTGGGTATTAGGTTGTCTCGAGCTTCTTCTCGATCTACCAGAGCTTACAAGCGGCCGACAACGGAACCGAGGATCGGCTCCAGGGCAACAATAGAACAAGCAGGCGAGATTCGAACACTATCACATTATAAGGAGTAAACCCAGCATATATACATATATATATATATATATATATATATATATATATATATATATATATATATATACTGTATATAAATGTATATACAGAGCAGGAACAAATGCGCACACACACACACACACACACACACACACACACACACACACACACACACACACACACACACACATACACACACACACACACACACACACACACAGTGCCACAGTGGACAGCATTATGCTCCCTCTCTCATTGTTAGAAGTTCTCTGTGGTTAGATTCTCAAGCAGGGGGTGCTTTTTCTGTGTAGAGTCTGCTGCATGTCCTCTCTGATTTCACATGATTTTCTCTAGGTTCTCCAGTTTTCTCTTCCTCTCCAAGACTTATACAGTAGGTTGATTGCATATTCTTAATTGGCCATGGGGGTGTGAGTTCTTTTGTGGTATGGAAAAGAACAACCTTGGCAGTGCCTAGCCACTCATTGATGTGAACCTTCATTGTACATAATTGTCACTGTTGTTGAAGTGCTTTGCAACTTACTTTGTGTGAGTATGATAGGAAAAAAGGGGTTGACGGATGGCCATGTGTGTGTGACTAATGTCGACGACGTCTCTAAATGTCAATGTGTGTGTGTGGCTGTGTGTGTGTGTGTGTGTGTGTGTGTGTGTGTGTATATAAATATATGTTTGTATGGCTATATATATATATATATATATATATATATATATATATATATATATACATATACGTACACACAGAAATACCCACAAATACACATAAAGAAACAAATGCGGGAGAAAGCAGACAGGCAGCATTCCACATATACACACATGCACACCATATATACATATATAAAAATACATACACTATATATTAGACACACACACACACACGTAGATATGCATATATGCTCACACTTACCCACACACATATTTACACACTTTTT
>NW_025055248.1:0-9651 GCF_019279795.1 Protopterus annectens
GTTAATGGGATTTTACTATGTATGAGTAGTGGTATCATGAATATATGTAGTCGTGGGTGAAAGTTTTAGGAGCAGAACCTCCACGTATGTGGGATTTTACATGTTTGATGCGTATCTATGGCGTATGAGTAGTGGTACTCATGAACATATTAGTAGTGTCGGGTGACTTGTCAACCTTTTCTGTGTGTTACGGTTTTGAGGAGAGACATTACGAATTCTAGATTCATGGTGTAATACATCTCTCTATACCTTCTGTACTATAGCGGCGTTATTAGTAGAGGGTTGTCTGTGCACGGCGACGAAATGCTACATCCCTGGCCTTCAAGAGACCCAAGTCAACAAGGCTGAGAGGAGAAACAAGGGTAGTCCAACTGTCCATAATGCTAGGGTTGAAGACTGTTGTCACTAGGGGTGGCTATTCAGAATCTTCGATCACGGAGGAGCTTAGTGATAGATACTTCTACCTGGGTTTTAGGGAAAAATTTGTTCAATTTAATCCATCCTGCTTTGGTGCAACGCGCATGTAGCACGGTGCTGCACTCGTGATAAAATCGAAAGCAAATGCAGTGGCCTAAAATTACAAGAACCCACAAAACTTGGGAAAAAAACTTTAAAAAGATTTGCGCGACCAGTGAGGATGCTTATTTCAACCTCTAGATCGGCCTTCCTAGATAGGAACCTAATCAGCACAATTCTTCTGCAGAAAAGTGCCGATAGAGGGCCCCCTTTCTATCTGGCTTGTGCTACAGGTAAACATTTTCTTTAGGTGTTTGTAGTACCTTTATGCTCTAGGTCACAGGCTAACTGGGGCAGCTCTGGTAAAGCATTCTTTGTTTTGTATAACTGACTGAAGTACATTCTGAAGTCATTTGGTTGAAAAGAAACAGAAGCAATATATATAAAGGAATTGATGTATATTATTTTGTTTCTTATGTTTTTCCCTCTCTAGGTGGCTGGTTGTCAGGGCAAATTTTAAGATGGTCTTTCAACAGTGGAGGAGTTTTATAGAATTTGGATTAGCTTATGTTTAAAGTGGTTGCCTACAAATGGTAAGCAAATCATGAAATCTTTTTATTAGCCAATTAATTGCTGGTGTGATTGGCGCCATATATTGTAGACGCCTGAAAATTCCATAGGCCACCCTCTGATTGTAGTTTGTCTGCTGCTTTCAAAGTATTGTGTGCGGAACAGTGGAGGCCTGGCAGCAAGCCCCTCCTGCACACACAAAAGAAGCATAAATCCTGAGGACTTTCATGTTTTTTTCCTTTGCAATGTTTGTTGTTAATGTCAACATAATAAAACAGACAAGTAGAACCTGAAGCAAACTAAACTGGCTGCCCCGCATGGCTTACACCTAACTCTCCTTTGGTGGTGTGGAGTGGGCTTTATCTCTTTAGTAGAGGAAACCAACTGGGAAGAAGGTTTGCTGAGATGCTCACTGGAGTTTGGGTAAAAACAGTAGCTATGGCTCTCATGCTTGTATCTTTAAGGAATTCAAAAACCAAACTGAACAACGTAAATAAGAGTGGGTATTATTTGCATTTGGTCATGCAAGTCAGTCTTAGGAAGCTGTCTGTTTTTAGGTGAATGACTGCATACCGCACAACCTTGTTTGATCAAGACTTATTTTTGATGCTAGATATTTGAGGGTACTATCCTGGATTTTATTGGATACTATTTGAATGTGCATATGTGTAACTTCCTCACAGATTTTAAAAAGAAGCAGTAAATTGGAAAGTTTCCTTACTTCACAGAATCCAAAAGCTAAAAAAAAAAAAAAGATGGCATAATTTTGCATCATTTGCTATGGGTCAGTACTGAGTAGCCTAACCCTGTATAGGTTATTTCATGCTAAGGATGTAACAGCCCTTTGTCCAGTATCCAAAGCTTTAGGAGAGTCTTTCACGCCACTCCAGACTGGAGCGCTGGCTAAAAGTAAGGTTTTGTAAACTAAGCGTTTCAGGAGCTTCATGGCGGCGCTGCCCTCAAAGAGAGAGCTTTTAATCTGGTACAGGCTTTAGGAGGATCAGTCAACTAACACTGTTCCTGCTGTGGAGCAGATAAGTTCCCATTGGGGAAATAACTTCCACTTTTACTTCTATTATGACCAAACTAAATCAATCTTGGCGCTTTCTCTGTGTGTAATATTAATTTTAAAGCCTCGAAAAGAATTTTTTAATAATTGTTGCATGACTTTTAACTTGTTGTGCAAATGGGAGCTCTTTTACTTTTGTGGTAAAAATTTGCTTAAATTCATTTTTAAAGTTACTCTTTTTTCTCTGAAAGTTGGTTTATTTTTACTCTGGTGGGATGGGTAAGTATTTGAAGTGATTTTTATTGTGTTTTAACAGGGGAAAATGTACTCTTTTATTTCACATTTTACCTGTTTTACTTGACTATTACGCTGCTAGGCTTCCCCCAGGAACCGAGCACTTTTTCTAGCAAAACCATATGACAATCCAACAATTTCGGTTCTTCCTTCTAGCCACAAAAAAAAATAAGTAAATTGTTATTCAGCCTTTGCTACCACAACAGGGCTGCCAGTGTCTCGGGTCACAAGTGAGTAACTCCCCTGCTCTGGCCAAAGCTGGTTTCCTTGAACTAATAGCTTGGCTAAGTTAAGTTGAGTCCCCTGGTAGTACCCTTATAGACCGAGGGTTAGAAACATCCCCCGTTCTGCTGTTAGTGCTTCTTGGCAGGCAAGGGAGAGCCGCCACCTTTGTAGGTCCTGGGAGAAGTGGTAGAGAGTGCCATTTTGTCTAGCCAGGAAGTTGTACCCATCCCTAGGGAAATTTTTCCTGGCAGTACTGATGTCCTTCAAGGATGCATCTGCAGTCATAACAAATGGGTTGTCCTGTCGTCAGGCAGCCCTTCGGTTGGCCGGATTCCAAAGTCTGGGTCCGCTCGGCCGCTGATGTCGACTTCACCCGCCATCTCTGCTGGTCTTCGGTATAAAGGCATCAGCCGGCACAGCCATCTTTTCCTCCTCATTTTGCCGGGCTACGCCGCCGCTCTCGGCGGTGAAGCTGTTCGGCGAAGTGCCGCCGGTCGGTCAGATCCAGAGATTACTACTACCGAATACCACTCTCGGGCGACTTTCTAAAGCTGCTAAGCATGGCTCCCGCTGGGGACTCTTTCTTGCCCCAGCCGGGCGTCGTGAAAAAGGCACAACTGTTTTAACTTGTGGGAAAGTTCCCAAATACCGGCTATAAAGATTTCCACTCTTACCGTTGCCTGCCTTTCGCTTTAGGCCCAGACCACCGACCGTAGCAGCTTCATGTTCGGCCCCTGGTAAGCCTTCTTCGCTAACCGGTTTAATCGCCTTTTAGGCGCCCGGTCGGAGTTTGCTGAACAGTTTTTCGTCTGGGGATTTTGCGAGATGCGATTATGCCGCCGGATCCTCCTCGGACTACCCAAATTGTTACAAAAACGAAAAGAAAAGAGACCGACACCGCGTGGCGGTCAAGAAGCGCGCGCCGAAACCACGTTAAGCTAAGCCGCGAGTGTCTCGGTTTCGCCGTAAACCGGAGAAAACCGGGTCAATCTTCAGTCAATCCACGACTACTACTGGAGGCCCTAAGCTACCTTAGTTGAACCCGGCCTCAGAAGCTCTGCCTACTACTGTGGTTCCTAGTGATTTATCAGACACCATTCCTTTGATGTCTCTACCTCAGCACGTGGTGCTGCTAGGCCTCCCAGCCATGCGTCTATTAAGGCCTCTGCTAGGCTAAAGCAGCCAAACTGTTAAATCAGTGCCTGTTAAGTCCCTCTCTCACACAGGCTCCATACCCCTTCTAGTTCACAGTAATGCTTATACTCTGGCAGAGGGATATCCTGGCCTTAGGGGATCCCAATCTCACCCAGACAGGACCCTCAGCCCCCATGGCAGAAAAGAGAGAGAGAGACCTAGAGTAGAGCTCCCCGGAAAGCCAGTGTCCTCTGGATGATCTCTTCGGATGACTCCAGACATTACAGATCAGCCAGAGGCCCTTTTCTACTTATGAAGATTCCGATGCTGAAGAATCCATTCCATCCTCTCCACCTGTAGAGGAATTTTCCTTTTGGGGAAAACCTTACATGCCATGAGAGAACAATTCCAAATGGCAGGGACAAGATTTCAGATTCAAGAAAAGGCTTTAGGACATTTCTGCACCCTTACCACAACAACATATAGGCCCTTAGCTATACCTCCAAAGTAACTGCCTGTTGTGGATGATGCATTTTAATGGATGTTTGCACTGCTCCTGGATACTTTTACTCTCCAGCCCCTGCTGCCAAACCAGATAGATTTTTACAGGGTGCCAGGACACTCATCACCACCTATACAAGGCCCCACTGGGCAGATCCTGAGACTATATCCCAGGGCCTAAGGCAGCAGTAGCCTCGACCTCAGCAAAAACTCCTATTCCTTCTGAAAAGGGAATCCAGGTTCCTTAGGGAGATGTGGTGCCTACACCTCTGCTACTCTCTCAGCTAGAGCCTTTAAACTGTCAGGCTCTATATGCATCCAACCGGCAGCTCGGACCAAGAGTTTATGCTTGATCAATCAAGCCAACTAAGAAGTTGTCCACCGATGATTCCTTTAGATAAGAAAATATGTTTTGTGAAATGGTGGAATAACATTCAGCAGGTTAGTAACTACGCCTATCTTTAAAATGTGGCTATGATGCACTGGAGGCTTCCATTTTGGGACTCAGCCATGACTGGTAATACAGTGATAAGAAGGCATGCATGAATTGCAAAGAACAGGTCTTGCCGGGATCATGGTAAAGCAAGGCCAAGTTAGATGCTCCTATGGATGTTAAAGCCCAGTTCATTTTGGTACTAACCTGCTCAGCAAGTACTGTGAAATAAAATGGAAGAGAAGGCAAAAATCTGTACAAACAGTTAAGGGATTTCTTACAGGTTCAGCTCTCCCAAGGTTTGGGGCAGGAACTGGCTCCTCGCCAAAATTGGTCCTTTCCAGACTCTCAAAATCTCAAAGAGGCAGTGGGAATAGACGCTTCTGAGAGGCAGAAATCAATCCAGAGGGAGGTGCCTACAGAGGACGACATTGCTGGTGTGGCAAGGCAATAACTGAAAGTACAGACACAACTTCACTGCCACTGCAACAGGAGGACAATCACACAGTGACTCTGAGCTCTTGACAATCGGCCAAGTACTAGGGAGCAAAATAACAGCACCCTTTTTAGGGCGTGAAAGTTAGCTTTGTTTTCTAAAAAATTGGTGCACTATATCACAAAAGACAAGTGGATTTTAACAAACCATAGACTGTTGGGTTACAGGTTCCACTTCCACACCTACTTCCAGTAAAAAGAGGAATGCCAAACCTACTCTCCAAAATCACAAAAACAGAAGCTCTTAAAGCAGGATGGCCGAATTAATAAAGATATGAGCTGTGGAAAGAGTACCAGTAACAGAACAGGGCAAAAGGATTCTACTCCAGACTCTTTCCTAGTACCCAAGCAAGAAAAAGAGTAAAGTTGGAGACCTATTCACTAACCTGTCCGGCCTTTAAACACATACTGCCATCATTGTCCTAAAAATCTCAAAAATGCGCTGACCCTTCAAGCAACTTCTTTCCCATGCTGGGCAAGGAGTGTTGGCTGGTAACTCTAGATCTCAAGCGAGGCATACCCGCGCACGCCCCCATACGGCGTAACTCAAATTGCAGAAGATACTTTGTAGATTTCTTGCAGTGGATCAGAGCATTATCAATTCTCAGCATTGGCCCTTTGGCTTATATCTACCGCGCTTCAGGAGTATTCACAAAATGCCTGGCATCAGTAATCAGCTTCTCACTGCAGGCTACAAGCAGGGAATCCAAATTTATCCATACCTGGACTTAACTGCCTGTTACAGGCTACGGACAACAAAAGCAAGCTGACAACAGTATTTTACAAAGAGCTCATTTGCTTACTACAAGCCCTGGGATCACATACAGCGTCAATTTATGTCAAGACTGATAACCATCCCAAACAAGAACATCTTTAAAAGGAATTGGACACAGTAGCAAACAAATGGTGGTATTCCTAATCAAGTAGAAAAATAAAACAACTCCTCTTTACTTCTTGGCATTAACAGCAGAACAAACTAACAGCAAGAAAAGTACTGCAGGCCTTGGGCTTCATGGCATCATGCATAATCTTGGTCCTACATGCCAGACTGTATATGACGAAAGCTACAGTGGTACTTCAAAGAATTTATCAGTCTCAAATAATAAGGTACACAGCTTAGAAACCTAAATCCCATCACTAATCCCATGCCTGAAAACAGGAGTTCCTATGCAGGGCCCAAGCATTACGTAGGTCAAAACCCAGTGGCTTGCCTTTCCACAACTTTCTGCTGCAAAGCCAAACCATCACAACGACGCCTGGTGACCCAGGGCTGGGGCTTTACTATGTTGGACAACAAATGCATACAAGGATTGTGGGACTCCAGACCAGCTGCACCTGCACATAAACCAAAAAGAAATGCTGGCAGTAAAACTAGCAATCCAGAAATTCAGACCATTCCTCAAAGAAGGGCCATTTAATGATAAGGACAGACAAATGACTACACAGTCATGTGGTACATCAACAAACAGGGAGGTACTCATATTCATACCCCCTCTATGCAGAATATCTCTGGACTCTTTGAATAATTATGGCTCTGAGCTACAACACATCCAGTTTTCACAGGCAGTATTTGTGCCGGAAAAGAAAGCAATCCTTAGCAGACATGTTAAGCAGAACTCACCTCGGATGCTCAACTTCAATGGATGCTACACCCGACATCTTCAAGGCCATCATTAAAGAAATGGGGAATGCCACAAATAGACCTATTCGTGATCCCCACTCAATCACCAGCCTCAAAAAAATTCTTGCACAAGGACATACTCACCTAACTTGCATGGAAGGTGGACTCTCTTATCCCTTCAGTTGGAAAAGGCCTGTTGGACAGCATATGTGTGCATTTCCACCTCTTCCTTTGATGCACAAGCGGTACTACTGGAAAATCAAAGAGGAAACTCAAGGATAATCCTGATAGCTCCGAATTGGCCAAGACAACACTTGGTATCCATTGCTGAGGAACATGTCTCTCAGGGGAGAATGTGGTCAATACCCCTGATGCCTTTGATGTTAACTCAGAACAACTTACAACATCATGCACCCAAACTCTAAAACCTTGCAACTGACTGCCTGGAATACCATCACATAGCAGCAACTAACCCAGACCTATCCCAAAGGGAATAAAGATTATTATTCCTTTGAAGCCCGCAAGAGACCTTCGGGGTCAAGAAGGAACTATGCAGGAAAATGGAAAAGATTTGTCATTTGAGTACTGGAAAGAGGAAAAGATGGTGTCAATTATAAGATATTGCTAACATCCTGGAGTAATTTTGGCAGAGCTTCCTGCATACAGGCCTGTCCTATTCCTCCATCAAGATACACATGCATCAGCTATTTCAGCAGAAATACAGCTTCGAACATCCACCTGTCTTTCTTTTCAGATTCCTCTACTCAGGCAGTTCCTCAGAGGGATTAAGAAATGTAAAACCTCCTAGGAAACTACACCCATTACTCAGCATGGGACTTGAACTTTGTGCTGTGAAAAATTGACACTCCTCCATTTTGAACCAGCAGCAACAGCAGATCTTTCAACAACACCTATCATGTGAAAACTGCTTCCTACTGGCAATTACTTCAGCAAGGAGGGCTCGAACTACAGGCCTTTTAATGGCAGTACAACCCTTCCTAATCTTCCATCAAGATAGGGTGTCCGCGGAGAACTAATCCTACATTTATGCCCGCTAAGGTGGTATCCAGAGTGTCTTTAAACCAGGGCAATCCACCTACCTACCTTTCTTTCCCAATCCACAGAACAGGGGAAAGACTGCTGCATACCTTGATGCGTATTATAGACAGTTACGCTTACTACTTGGACACAGAACTACAAAGGTGACAGAAAACTGACCAGCCTTTTTAGTAGCCTAAGCAACAGGAAGGGAAGGGAAAAGTAATGCCACTCTAAAACAGACAATCTCCAAATGGGTAGGAAATTGCATAAGATCTCTGTTACTCCTACTAATGGAGAAAACCAACTCCCACATTGCGAACATAAGACCTCATTCTATTAAGGGCTACAGCCTACCTCACCACAGCTTTCCTTACGCGAGGAGTGGCAAACCAAGGACATTACTATTGAGGCGCTACTTGGACCTCCGCGGCATGCTACATTTGCCACATACTATAATTCTTACTCCTCTATACTCTAGATCCGGAAAGCTATATGGGGTTTAAGCCACCGCCACTGTACGCCAGCGTGGATCCTAACTTACCACCATAATTCTTCCTCCTCCCTAGTTTGGCTATGGTATTCCCACCCATTTGTTTAACACGATGAAGAGGACTGCAGATGCATCCTTGATAGGACATAGTACAGTTTTGTTTGAAACCTACCATAAATATATAGATGTCCCAACAGGATATACCCATCTGTGAAATGGATTACCCACCTCCTTCCCTCTGTGGTAACCCTAGGTATTTACCTCCTAATAGCTAGCTGGGGGGAGTCTCTTATGGTGTATTTGTTTCTGTATATATATGTACATACATTGTTATTTTTGTGTTTGCCTTTTCACTTTTTGGAAACATTGGTGATTTATCCAAAAATTCTAGTTTATCAAGAGGGCAACTGGCATCTGGGGCAAGAAACACTGAGGAAATGGCGCCGGGCTGGATGCCTCTATAACCCAAGACCAGCAGAGATGACGTCAAGTGAAGTGCGTTACATCAAATCAGCCAAGCCGACTCTGGTGACTTTGAACTGTCATCAAGGGGCTGCCTGATCGCACATGTGACAAACCCATTTGTTATGACTGCAGATGCTATCCCTGTTCGATACATCTACATTTATGGTAGGTACAAAACTGTACTTTTCTATATCTTCAGAAAGTCCTATCAGAAAGAAACAGTCGTAAACCTATGATCTGAAGTTGTTGTCTTTATTTACTCTTCAACCTGTGTGGTACTCGATCTGACGGATCCACTACTACCCTTCCAGCATGTGATCCAAGCTCCCAATGCCCATAACCTCCCCATGTCTCCCTCCTCCCTTCAGGATCTCATTTGCTCTACTAGCATACGATTTCATGATCCACTGCCTGAGCTACCGTCTTGGTAAGGATGATTTTTTGTGATTTTTCTATCTTCCTTTTTACTTCTAAATTTCTCTTTCCTTATCCTTTCTACCTTCCCCACCCTTGTACTGCTCGTGATGTATAAAAAAAAAAAAAACGCTCTATCTTCTCTTTCTTGGAAGTTTGTGTGTGCGAGTGTTCTGGTTGGGCATCTGTGCTGGTTATCATGTCCGAGACCTAAACCAGTCTTAGAAAGTGCACAGATGTGGCCGCTAGCTTCTCCCAGCTGATGGCCACACTGTATGCATAGTATGCTTAGGGGTTTCCCATTTTGAGTCCTCCTTCCATCTGTCTGGCTTCGCTAACCCTAACAATTGATGATGGACAGGCAGGAGGAAACCAGCTAATTTAAAAGGCCTTCTTCCTCCTGTCACCGGGCCCAGGCCTCCTCAACCCGGACTACTACTGCTTTTCTGTCTCCTCCTGGCCACTGGGACTCAAACCTCCTTGGGTTCCCAAAAAAAGAAAGG
>NW_025055249.1:0-8719 GCF_019279795.1 Protopterus annectens
AAAAAATTGCTATTTTATAAAAGTACTAGTTTCTCAACGAACCTGTTGTTTTTTTGTAATACTTTTCTGCAGCCTGTAGTATCTACTTTTTTAAGCCTAGCCATGCATCCCAAATCTCTGACAAGTTCTGAGAATGGACGCTTCAGGAAGTGTAAAGCAAAGGGCCTGGGAGATGAACCATTTACAGGTTGCCTGTTTGCATCAGAGACATAGGTGCCAAACCAGGGATGAATTTCCGGTTTCCCATCCAGTTGTCCAAGTTGTACTTGAATTGGGTTAGGGGGGAGCTCTGCTTCACATAGTTCCATAGATGGGGTAGTCTCTGGGATACATACCTATCTCTCCAGCAGGTCCTATTTTTATCACATGCAAGGTTTAAGTCTTTAGAACAGGGAAATTCTGGTACTGTTTTGTTTTTGTGCTTGGATATGCAGGAGGTCCATCAGAGTGGGGTATGGACAGAAATGGTGCCCCTATATGCCGAGCATAGATCTCCACCTAAAAGCTCTGTAGGAGACAGAGCTACAGGGGATATAGGCCTTGAGGCAGTTCCTAGCATAGGACATATTACTTATGCTCCTGTATTCTTTTAGTGAGGAACTTCTGTGGATACGTTCAGTTGTTGGATATCTTGCCTGGTTGTGGTACTTACCAAAGTGGATTATTGTACTCAATGATAAGGTCTTGATGAATGTCAGGAAATACAGTGTGAGCAATGTGAAAGCTACTTTGCCCAGGCATGGATGCCATACCTTTGTTTATAAGTTCGCGTGAACATAGAATGATTTCCTCACCACTGTGGACACATGATGATTAAAGGCTAGATTACTATCTATGTGTGCCCCTACGTCCCTGGCAACTGGGTCAGCTCTAAGGAGTGTGTTGTAAATATGATAATTACCAGGGATGGATGACTTCCCAAAGGATACTATTATGCATTTCTTGGCATTTAGTTTTAATCCATGGCTCTGCATAACCAGTTGTTTGTCTCGCTGTCAGCCCCTCCTGGAGCAGTTATTGACGGTGTCGGGTATGAGATTCAATGACAGCTCTAATTTGCAGTCATCTCCTGCAAATTTAGTCAGCCAGAGACCACTGACATGTAGCCTTGACTTCCTTGAGGAGAAGTAAATGCTAAAAAGGATCGGTCCAAGGACCCTGATCCTCTCAGAGGAACTCCACTGGCGACTGACCTCTTTGTAGAGGTGAACTCCCCAATTCTAACTTCCTGGAGTCCTGGGTTCTGGCAGGCCAGTTGGCTTCTATGCCACACTTGGTGACATACAGGTTTGTACCTAACCTCTTGAGTTTGTCAACAATGCCCGAGTGGAGTATTGTGTCAAATGCCTTGGCCAAGTCAAGGTAGGCAGTGAGAACAATTTTCCCCTCATCCATTGCTTGCTTTGCGTGGACCTTCTCAAAAGAGAGATCTACTCACTCAGGTTGAGTAGGCATGATCTGTCCTTGACAAAACTAAACTGAGTTGCGTCCCGTGTCTGGAGGTTTATTATATCTCTATTGATCATGTCCAAGATAATTATTTCCATGGATTTACATATAAGACTAGTGAGACTTATGGGTCTCTAGTTTTCAGGGTTTGTAGATGGCCCACCTTTGTGCAGTGGGATAACTGTTGCCTTTCTCCATTCATGAGACACAAAGCCTGTTTGGAGGCTACAGTTAAATAATTCCAGAGGCCCTTATAGGTCATGTTTCATGTTATTTAGAAGGCATCCTGGGATAGTGTCTGGTGTTCTTGGTCTTAGAGAGTGCATTAAGGACTTGTTCCCTAGTGATAGTAGGGGAGTTATATTTGATGATACTACCCGAGGGAAGGTTGAGGGAGAGAGAGGAGTAAAGTTGGAGCTGAATTTATCAGCCAGCAGATTTGCTGTATCTTTTGACTCAGTATATGTGGCTCCCTTTACAGTGAGTTCTCCCCACAACTGTGTATTGCCTTTGAGGTTGAGGACATAGCTAAAGAATGCTTTGTGGTTGTCCTTACCCCTCGAAGAATAAACTTACCTCAAATTTGGCTTTGGTAGACTTTATTTGTCATCTGAGTTGTTTGTTTAGTTTGATGAGAGTGCTTTTATCCTGCTGGGTGCTACACCTCCTACTTTTTGCCATGATTGTCTTCCTCATATTATAGCATCAGGATTGATTTCTGTGATTCCACACAGGGTGGCTTGTTTTTGAGTTAGTTCTGTACTTCTTCCTGGTGGGTACAGCTGCCTCTACACAGGTATTAACATGCTTGTACAGGGTTTCTGTGAACAGTTCTGCATAGGCAGAGGTGTTTTCAGGGCTTATGGGGGCTTGACATTTTGCCAGGTTACTCTTTTAATAGTAGGAGGTTAGCCTTAGAATAGTTCCTGAATATTCCCTGTTTAGCTGGGGTCCGGGTTTATTGTACACACTTCGAGGAGACATTTTGTGGTCTGACTTTACCAGGAAGGCATTGCAGTAGGGGGTGCAGCACCCTCTCATATTAATCGAGGACCAGATCCAGTACTGTTGCACCCTGGTTGGGTACATTGACTATCCCGGGGTCCCTAGGGAGAGTTTGTGTTTATAAAATCAGGAATCTCTGTGCATGTACTGTTTGATGCTCGTATAGGATTCCCGTTGTAATATTGGTAGGCTAATTAAAAAGTTACCCGTGAATATGGTTTTGAGTTGGATGGTTAGTAGTTTCTTAATAAGTTTAACATATATGGTGTATGGGTTTCCTGGGTCATAAGGAATGCCAGACAGCTTACCCAAAGGAAATAGTATTGGATTTTACCTATAGTAATTTGAACATGGAGCGAGCTCAAGTCCATTTGTCCTGTTTGACCACCCTTGAATTATATTTATTTTTGATGGCAGAGACACCTCTACCTTTAGTCCCTTCCCATCCATTTCCAAGCTATAGATCACTGTCAGTGGAACCTACATTGGAGTGTGGCATTTATTAGTTTGTCAAGGTTGATTGGTTTTACATCCAGCTCACTCCAATAGGAGGCTATATCAAGGTAACCCATGCTGGGCAACTGGACACCAGACAGCCAGTAGCTTGTTAGCCCAGGGTGCATGAAGTAGGCACACACACCCCTGCCTCACCATTAGCACATTGGTCCCCTGGGTGCAAGTCTGAGGTAGACCAGGTACCCATCCTATTTTGGCAACATTAGGCAACACAACCCAGATCACCTAGAGCCATATTTGTACACCAGTGGTGGCTAGTCCTGCCATGAGTGAGCAGCCTGTGGCCTGTTCTCTATCTTCAGGATACAGTGCACCACCAGTAGATGCCCAAAGTGGTTGATCTATATAACTCTTCCCCATAGTGGGCACCAAATCTGGAGTCTGTGCTGCTTCCCACACCTCTTCAAACACTCCAAAGAGGATGTAAGCTAGCAAATAATGCCCTCACCTACAGGAAAGCACTGCAGGTGTTTCCTTGCTCTTTAACAGGGAAGAAGTGTCTTTACTCGGGTACTGACATTTGATTGAGAGTACTTTTTCGACTGCTGAATGAACAAAAGGAACAAAATAACTTTAGATTGACTGCTTAGAGTTTTGCTTTTTCTCCAATACTGCAACTTCAGGGTAAAGTATATTTATAAGTTGGAAGGTGTAACCCACATTGAAGTGTGGGGTCCCCATGAAAAATAAATGGTTACCTCCCAATTTCAGTGAAAGTTGTTTAACTCCTTTCTATTAAGATCATTCAGCACTCTATAAAGAAAGTGTCATCTTGCTCATAAACCTACAGTATCCCATTCTTACTCCAAGAGAAAGAGGTAAATGGTCTCTTCTCCTTTATTTATCTTTCATACCAATCAACCCCTACACTGCCAGGGCTGCTAATCAAACACATATTGCCTACTATGTACAAATTCTTTCCTTTTTGTCATGGAGCTTAACATTATTGATGGAATCAGAGGTCCCAAGATAGAGAAAAACGAGTTTTTTTTCACTTCTATCACTCCCTCCAGCTGCGTGCTCCTTTTTCTTGGTCATAGTTTCCATGGTGAATTATTCTGCACCAAATTTAAAATGGCACGCTTTATTGAGACCATTACTTTCTAATCTTGAAAAGTCTTTTTCTTTTCTACACATTGGTATGCATTTTTCCTGTTGCACATCATTGTGTCATCAGCAAAAATTCTTTCATACCTTCTGCAGTGTCATTTATTAAGCCTGAAAGTCATTTTTCCTGTGGAGAATTAGGGTGGTACTAGCATATTTTGCAAGCTTCTGTGAACAAATCAGGCATGTTAACATCCATGGGAAGTGTAGTCCAGAACATACAAATGGAAATTTGAATAACATATCCAATAAATGGCACCAAAGTGTATTCATGAGACTGCAGTAACTTCATATACTGCACTGCAGTGTCTCTGTTAGTAATGAGTATCAGTCTAAATGCCTGCCTTGGACTGCAGCCATTGTCCACATTTTACAGTTTTAATCACAATGTGATGTATTTACATACATTTCTTTTTTATTGTCTTCAGGGAGAGGTACTGTATGCAGTTGATGATTTTATAGGATGGAAACCAAAGTAATGCAATATACTTTCACTGTAGGTTAAGAAAGAAAGTGTGGTGTACTGGGAGTAAAGCATCATATGTTTTGTTTTATGTTTCTTTTGTGATACTTGCAATGGTTGGGTCATTAATTTTTATTTTGTAGTACCATATTTAGATATAAAAAATGTATCATTGGTTACATTTTACATTGCTGACTATTTACTGTTTATTTCTGTTACCAAATTAGGTTAATTTGTGTTATTGGGCCTACACTGCTGCTGCTGTCTTTGGTCTCTTGTTATCTGTTGTAGTATTTTTTTCTTTTTTGTATGCAAATATATTTCACTCTGGATGCTTCTGATCCTTGGGCTACTTGTGTATGCGTGGGAATGCAGAAACAACTCACCTAGAAAGTTTGATTATTTTGTGCAGAGCCATAATATTAGTTCTTGGTGATGCATTATTACTCCACCTGGATTGTGATTCATGGGCACTTACTACACTTACGCCCTTAAGGGAGACCTTTTTACTAAGCTTAGGAATGTCCCCACTTAATACTGGTGGGAGACCAAGCAGTGAGCTCTTGCTGGAGTTGGCAGACTTTTTTTTATATCCCCAGTGAAATTGATTTAGGGGGTTTTTAGGGATTGTAGAATGTGGTAAACAGTAATACATTTTCTCTTTTACCTAACCTGTTTGTCCATTCTCAGTGTTAAAAAGTATTTCATTTGTGAGACCTAACCTTTTTTTTTTTTTTTTGGTTATAATAAGATTCAAGCAACTCATGGTGGTAGTGGCACATAATAGTCTAACAAATGAACTAGTCATACTGATAAAGCAGGCTAATAAAAGGACAAATGTCTTAACAACTCCCTCCTTGAAAGTCTGGAGTTGTAGTTCCTGAAGACTTCCATTCATGCCTTATTACATGTACTTAAATCTAAGAGTACCCTTAATTTGCAACACTTTGACGATTAGCAGGACACATAGTTAATCATAAAGATAATGAAACTGTAAATATCCCATGCTCAATGTGCTGATACTTGCATACCTTAGGTATTTTGCACATTTGGTACCTATTTTTATCAAAATTAGTTAAAAAGAAAGAGCAAGAATTGATATATATTACAAGGCCTATCCACAAAAGCATAACTACTCATCTTAATAGTTTTGTCTGGGCTTCAGTAGTGTGACTAAATGCCTTTTTCCCCCAAGAGCAAGCCAGCACTGTACTACCAGTTGTAAATCTGATATTTACTAAATAGCTGTAGCTTTCTCCCTCCCACTCCCATATATCTACATAGCCTCTTGTCTTTGCACTGGGGGCTCCAAATCTGTGTGTTACACATTCATTTCTAGCAGTGCAGCACCTCCCCATTTCATTTTGGTTGATGTCTCAGTTACTAGGTGCTCCCACAATACTAACACGCACTCCTGCTCATGCAAGTAAGTAAAAGAACAGTCTGGAGTCAGAAGAAGTTTCAGCTAATGTATTCACAATCAAGCCTCTTCCTCCCTATCCCAGTGATGTAAGGTTTTCTTAATCTATCCTTATTCCTGACACTCTTCTTCCTCATTGAGTCCTCTTTCTAGTCTTCATTCCAATCCAGCAACTTAACTCCCTAGTCTCCTCTTCTAATTCAATGAACTGTCCCAATTTCTTTGCACATATCCTGCTTAATCAACTTACTTTTATTTCATTTCTAAGCCAATACCACTTCCTTCTGCTTTTCCCAGCTGCATACTATCTTCAGCTTAGCCATTCCTGCCTCTGTCATTCTCTTCTATACACTGTTTCACCCATCTCCTTTGGCCCACCTATACCCTCCTTGAATTCCATATAAGCAATACCACCCACATTCCTGTATCTCAGTAGATGACATTTTAGGTTCCAAAAGGCACACAAATATCATAATCCAGATCTTTCCTAAATCATACCTTCCTATACTCCTACCATGACTGTTTATAATCAAGCTGCCTCTCCACACCCCTCCTGTCTTCCTTTGTTGTCATGGGAGTCCTGTACCACCTATGCAGTACCTTTTTTGAAACATTACCACAATGGCCTCAGTAGATTTCATTTCCTTTATTTCACTACCGAGGCGAAGTCCCGCATTTCCCATCTGAAGTTCACCACGTTATCCTCCTTCCTCCACTCCTTCCCTTGAGCTCCTGTCAAGGAAAATATATACTTTAAAAATGATCAAAACACGGTAGGTTCAGGTTAAGGCACTTTGTAATCTCTTGCAGCAAGGAGACAAAACGCGGCTAATACAGAGCTTTGTCTAACCAGAAACGGGAGGAAATACATTCATTTTTATAGGGTTATCAGTTTAATCGCTGTACTACCATTTTGCTGGCATAACAGATCACCACATTTTTCATCATCATCTGTCATCGGCCATCTTTCCCATGAATTTCTGGGCTGGATTCAAACAATTTTTATGTAGAACTTCCTGAGGAAACAACGCATGGCCTTGATTTACTTTCAGTTAGATAGCTTGTTATGTTAGCATTCAAGATACTACAGCTAAATCAAGCACACAATGCTAAAGGCAGTTCATTTCTCTAATAATCCTTTAAGTTCCTACTTTATCTGGGATTCTTAACAATTGCCACTACCAGCTGCAGAGGAGTTCCCCATCCTCTGGACAAGGCTGTTTTGGTTATAGAATCTGGTTTACATTTGCTATAATATAAGGCATTGTTGATTCATTTTACTTCTGACCTAGCAGATAAACACCTGCTTCTCGAAGTACATTTCCACAAGGCATAAACAAGAATATTGCTGTGCTGGCAAGTTACTTGAGGTCAGAGAGGCAACTTGCAGGATTTCAGAAAGCATGCTGCAGTTTCCAAAAGCATCTTTTTTCAGTCTCATAAGGGTGAAACTCAATTTGTATATAACAGTGCATGAAAATAGAATGAAAAGTGCATATTAAAAACACTTGATTATTAATTTGGCATTAAACATGCACACATTAATACATATTTTTCTAACATTTCCCTCCTGTTAATATTTTTTATTCTATTTTTTAAAAAAGAATAAACAGCGCTTATTTCTTTTCCTAACCTCTTCCATTCAGGATTTGCAGTTAAGAAAGTCATTTAGTTTAAGCACTTTTTATGAAAAGAAATGTTTTAGCATTCTTAGCAGCTCCTCAAATTCAGTACTTTGATACATAGTCTCAGATACAGATATATCTATGAATTCTTTAATTAAACTCTTCATGCAGTGGATTCTGCAACAAATACAAACTCCTATTAGGAAGTAATCCTACCCCAATAGCAATCAATATGTTCACTTAAAATGGAGCCCCACCTCTCAAGGCATATTTGGGAGAAACTTACCTGGCCGGGAGGGTTTGGGCCTCAGTTTGGTCATGGCGTGAACAGACACTTGCTGGAATCACTACCTGCGAGATGGTCGATTAATCTCATGCTGATGGTCAGGAATGAAGCGCTACAGCATTCTTCTTTGATTAAAGCCGTTAAAGTTCTGACACTCTCGCTGCTAGGGTGAAGTCAAGAGCCATTGGGTTTTGGAGAGCACCATACAGTTCCTCCACGGCATTCAGTTCATCAGTTATCAGTTCAAGGAGCAGAAAAAGTTGCGTATATTGCGCCGAGAAGTTTGGACCCCGGTTTCACGAAGCTCATATTGGTTTAATTCCCTTCATACATAGATATGCCTGCCAGGATATAACAGCATCCACTCAAGTCCCATGTGCACAAGTTTGATTCCACGATACGATGGTCTTTCCACCTTGCTTGATTTGTCACTGGATTCTCCAGGTTTCTTGACAGTCTTTTGGTTCGTCTCGGTATTTCAAATACTCCTGAGTAAAACTGCAGTTAATGTCGGATCGAAACCTGGAACCAGGTACCCCAAAACAACTGCCAGACCAATTCTCAGGCAACCATTTACATATGCCTTTTTTACCGCATCTGAAATAACAGTCTTCTACGCTGAATTCCTGCTGTTAAAATGACTGCCCTGCATGAAACATTTTTCCTATCTATTACTGATAACTGCTTAGAAAATTACAGGATTGTGTATCTGATCAAGAGTTTTATGCATAGATTTCAAAATAGGTCATAATCTGTACTACAAGATCCACTCAAATCATTTGGTTTTCTATAACATTTATACTGCACTGTAGCGTTGCATTTACTCCATCAACGGATGGTATCATTTT
>NW_025055250.1:0-8234 GCF_019279795.1 Protopterus annectens
GAACTGGAATTCTATTTCCAGAGTGAAGGAGCATCTGGGTTATGAACCTGTCCCTCCAGCCAAAGTTCTGTATTTATTTCTGTGCTGAGGGTTCCAAGTCCCTCGAGCATGTGGCTCTAAGGGATTTAGATTTACTGAATTGGAACATGTCCATTAATTCTGGAATTTGATATAGCTTTGTATGTCAGGCATGGGTCGCCTTTCGAAGTAGGCGGTATGCAACTGAAGTAGAGCTGGAGTTTTTAACCGAGCAGCAGCAGCGTCTGTTTGAGACTGTGATCCTCTTGGTGGAATGCGCAGGTCTTCTTCATTACCGGTGTGAATGGAAAGCACATCCCAAAAGGGGCGTTGTATTCGCGGTAGACTGATGAGAGATGAATAAAGAGCCGCGATTACCTCTCTTGATCTAGATGTGAAACCAGCCGTGATGAGGGTGGGCTATTAAAGTGGCAACCGCTGGCAATGTGGTTTCAAAGGAAGATTGCTATCAATGAACAATGCAGTTCACAATCACTCAAAAGCGGTCTTTAAAATTAAACCAGAGTGAAGAACTGCTACACTTTCTATGCGTCCCAAAAGATTAGCGAAACCAAAACCATATAAGCGTCAATAGCGTCTTTATTGAAAATTAACAGAAGTGACTTAGCTTTCTCCCTTCTCAAGGGCATCGTCAGAGTTAAATGACAATACGTATTATTGTGTTTAAATACCTAAAGCGTAATGCACCTCCTTGACAAACCAATCAACACTGTAATTTTAAACAACATGAAATAGTAAAAATACTTGATCCTGTCTTGTTAAAACAATGACAATGAGTGTAAAACAGTTATTAAAAATGCTAAATATAGATAATAATCATAGGAAATTATCCATACGCTTTATATGTATGGTGTAAAAGATGAATCATGTTGACCTAAACACTAATATTGAATACTTTTCAATGAGTAAGAAACAAAACAGATAGAAAATGCTTTAGTATTTTGACACAATATCTAAAATTCCTTAAATTAAATTCAAATAAGCTATTACTCCTAAATTTTAACATGCCTGGCTAAGGATACATGTTCATTTAGTAACACCAGTGGTTTTGATGCATTGAACCTTAATTGCCACCAGGCGCTCCCTGCTATCAAGCAAAATTTTATCATCCACCACCATTGTCCCTATAAATTCTATCAATTATGAAAAACAAAAATCTCTTGAAATCCCTACATGTCCTACTATGCATATAAAGTCGTTGGTAGTTTTGTTCTTAATATCCCTTGCAATTTCCGGAATTCTAAGCCTCAATTTCCTGCATTGGTTTTACCCACATAGAAAGAGGTGCAAAGTTAGACAGGTGGCCAAATAAATACCATTTGGTGTTGCAATTTACATGGCCTGGTTGGGAATCGATCTGTTGAAGTGTGCACTGTCACATCTTTTGAGCAGATTATTGATGTATTTGCAGGTGCTACAAAATTACATTTTTTTCATCATTACGAAATGTCTATCACGAGTGCTGTGAATCAGCACTCTCCATGAGATTCTTTAGAATTCCCTACCTCTGCTGAGAAGTGATGATGGCAAAGACACAGTGCGTTAATGAGACCTCCATAGTAATTGTCCCTGCCCTTATGTCCTGAACAATTATGTATGATGTTAATACTATCCTCATTATATGGAAATCAAGAATGACCAACCTTATTAATTTTTCTCACTTATTGTGTGTAGTAACCACTGCTGTCAAAATGGGTTTGTAGATAGTTTGTCTCTTCACAACAATTTCACTCCCTGGTCCTGTTCCAGAACATGGGATATCCTCTTTCTTGTAACATGTTGATCAATTATATAGTCATTTCATTTAAAATAAAGCTGTTTCACTAATTAACTAGATAGTCTTACCATCCTGTCCCTTTATAATGTTCTTTTTTTTTGAAGAAATAAAAGGAATTTGACAGCTCTCAAAATGGAAGAATTTGAGTAGGTTTTTGTGAAATATACTGAAAATTAATGTCGGTTTGTCATGTCCTTCAATAACCTTAATGTCAAAGAAGTCGCATCTCCTCATTATATTGTATGTGAACTAGCAAAAGATGTACTATTATTGTTTGGGTTTCAACAAGATTCAACAATAGTTTTAGCTACCCTTCAGAAGAATCAATATGTTGTCTAAAAGTACATATAGTGCTATATCTTTTGAAATCTGGAGGTAGCAATAACTTCCATACCCAGTCCTATTAGGATGAAATTAGCGTACAATGGGGCACTTGCTCCCATTACCACACCTAATAGTTTGTTTGTAATAGATACCTCAAAATGAATGTGTTGTTGGGGACCATTTCAAAAGATCCACCAATAGGTGTTGTTTCTACTGTATGAAAAGTGGAAAGCAACCCCAAACTATTCCTGAACATGTTCAAGCCTATATCATTTGGAATGACGAAAATAAATTAACAGTGTCAATAGTTAAGAAGATATGGTATTAATCCCATAATGTGTTTCATGTAAAACGTGTGAATCATAATAACTTGGAAGTGACTTTTAAACAAATTTTCATACAATGAAAATCTAAATGAATGAAACCAGTGTTTCTGTTTTAGACTTTTTAGCTAGAGATAATGGAATGAGAGGTTTGAATCTTAGGTATACCAAATATGGGAGGAATAACAGGTGAATTAACAACAAGATATTCATATTCATCATGTCTAGTATTCCTCAAATACACTCAACAAATCATCCCAATCTAGTCTAGTGTATGCTTTGAACATGGTACTTGGCTCTCAAATATGTATTAGTATCATTGAGTAGTTCCTGCATACCACTACTGTAATCAATAGATGTCATAATGACTACTCCCCTCCTTGTCTGCTTCATTACTCTGTAATCATTTTTTTGTAGTTAACTCCTTTAGACAAAACCTTCCCCTTGTGTAAAGGTTGTCCTTATAGAAAGGTTAAACTTGAAGTGTCTCCTCAAAAAGTTTCACCACACTTGTTCAAAACAAATAAACATTCCGGATTATGGGAATAAATATGCTCCTCTTAAGTTGTGGAGTATAGTACGCCAACAGCACTCCTAACTTTGCAAAAAAACATTTTCAAATTAAGTTCCCTGAATTAAAAGTTTCCAAAGACATCGGAGACTTTTAGAAACATATCATGTTTAAAAGTAGGGACAAATGAAACTATACAAAAACAAACTAGTAAAATCTTCATTAACACCATGTCACTGTAGTTATAAATGCAAAGTTGCCCCTCCTGGTAACAGTACATAGTTGTTCAATTTCAATGTTCAACCTTTCTGTGTTTTGTCCACCAGGAACAGGGGTTATTTCTCAATACTCAAGCGTAGTACTACAGTTGAGCGTGATAGTCTCTCCTGTAACAAAGGGACAATTTGGCAACTTCATCTGTAATTTAACAAGACATAAAATTGTGCTCGTTAGCCTGTACAGTGCAGTATTAAATGTTTATTAGCATCCAAGTTAGTTTAGTAGTAATAATCTCCTCCTTTTATTACTCCTGTCCATTGGATTTGTCGGGACATTCCTGCCCTATGCTACTGGATAAACTCCTCTGTCGGTGAATTGTCTTTCCTTGAATCCCCTGCAAGCCTCATGGCTAAGGCTCTAAAAACAACATCATCTTTGCTCATCAACTGCAACCAATCTCAGTGTCTCCATTATACGTGTTACATGTTGACTGAATTAGATACATACTGTCCTGAATGAACATTAGATCTTTCACATAGCAGCTTATAAGATCTAAAGTGAGCATATGCTCTTTTTTCTGCATAGTCAACTTTGTCTCTGTTAAGTTTACTTAATTTAACATCAAGGCCTTTGTTAACAAACCTTTCAGCCTCACTAATAATAGATTCGTATTTTTGTTTATTGAATTCAAACATAAGATCTTTAGTAATGCTACTGTTTAATAACTCAAGCTCTTCTTTGTATTTAGTTAACTTAACATTGTTGTTACGAATAATTAGCTTCATAAGCTCTATACCTGCATTGTCGAAAACTTGAAGAAGTTCATCAAACGTTTCCGTTCCTAATTCGAAACCCATGGGGAGCCGAAAATACGCAAACCAGGCGCTTGTTGAGTTCAATTGATCTCCAAAATACATTATCCATTTGAAGCGACTTGAACCGCCGTAATGTCTTGTCCAGCTGGGTAAACTGTTCTTTTAACGACCCAATTCCACTCGTCCATGCTCTAACCGGAACTTCCTCATTCACAGTGATCTTTGGCGGCTCAAACAAAGAAGAAAAACACAGTTTAGAAAAATTACTCGTAACCGTGAGGTATTGTTTCCTGCTGAACCACCAACCGAAGATGCGTTGTTGCTAAAAGATCAATGTCACAATTGTAGGCCTAAAATTCAGCCATAGGCAATTATTGCAAAAGTGTACAAATCAGCCATAGAGTCTGTTAAAGTAACATCCAAGCTCACGTTGGAGCCTTCTGAAATATTGTTGTTCACTGTACCGCTATTTTTACTCATCAGTGTCTTAATCAGTTCCTGAGTAATGTTGACGTATTGTAACATGAGCTGCTCCATGTAAAAGGCAATTGGACTCCAGCGGCACACAGTACCCGACTCGGCAGTCAATGGGTACAATACAGTTCACAATCACTCAACGGTCTTTAAAATTAAACCAAGTAGAGAACTGCTACACACTGTCGTCCCAAAAAGATTAGCAGCAACCAAAAACCATATAGCGTCAACCAGCGTCAACCGAAGCGATGTTTATTGAAAATTAGCAGAAAGTGACTTAAGCGCTTTCTCCCTTCTCAAAGGGCATCATCAGAGTTAAATGACGAAAAATGCGTGCATTATTGTGTTTAAATACTAAAGCGTGAATGCACACACCTCCTTGACAAAGCCAATCAACTTGCTGTAGAAATTTTTTTAAACAACATAAATAGTAAAAATACTTGATATCCTGTACTTGTTAATAAAACAATGACAATGAGTGTAAAAAACAGTTGTTAAAAATGCTAAATGAATAATCATAGGAAATTATCCATACTTTGTAATATGTATAGTGTAAAGATAAAATCTATATATTTGAAGCCTAAACACATAGACATATTGAATACTTTCAATGGTAAAACTAAAGAACAGATGAGAAAATGCTTTAGAAGTATTTTTTGTTTTAATATCACAAGAATTCCATAAATTCAGAATTCAAATAAACTGTGCTCCTACCGATTTTTAACATGCACAGCTAAGGATACATGTTCATTTATGCCACCAAGTGGTGGTTTTGATGCATTGAGCCTTAAGGTGGTGCCACAGGTACTCCCTCACCTCAAGCAAAATTTTGTCATCACCACCATTGTCCCTATAGGAATTCTATCAATTATGAAAACAAAATCTCACGGAAACCCCTACATGTCCTACTATGCATATAAAGAGATGCGTTGGTAGTTTTTGATTCATTAATATCCCTTACATGTTCCAGAATTCACAAGCCTCCAATTTCCTCGTGGTTTTACCCACATAGAAAGGATTGCAAGTTAGACAGATTGACCAAATAAACCAAGCCATTTTGGTGTTGCAATTTTACATGGCCTGGACTGGGAATCGATCTGTTGAAATTGTGCACAATGTCTGAATACGGAGCCGTTATTGATGTATTTGCAGGTTAACTACAAAACCCATTTTTTTCATCATGCAAATATTCATCTATCGAGTGCTGTGAATCGGTAATTTTCTAAACTGTGTTTTCTTCTACAACTGTTTGAGCCATGAAGATCACTGTGAATGAGGAAGTTCGGTTGAGAGCACGGACAGAGTGGAATTAGAGTCGTTAAAAAGAACAGATTTACCCAGCTGCGGACAAGACTTATTACGTGCAGTTCAAGAATCGCTTCAAATGGATAATGTATTTTTGGAGAGATCAATTGAACTCAAACAGAAGTGCTTATAAGGGTTCTGCGTGTTTTACGGCTCCCCATGGGTTTTGATTAGGAGCGAAACGTTTGATGAACTTCTTCAAGTTTTCGAGCAATGCAGGTATAGAGCATGAAATAGGCTAATTATTAAGTAACAACTTAATGTTAAAGTTAACTAAATACAAAGAAAGAGCTTGAGTTATTAAACGAAAGTAGCATTACTAAAAGATCTTATGTTTGAATTCAATAAACAAAAATCTCTGTGAATCTATTATTGAGTAAGGAAGCTGAAGGTTTGTTAACAAAGGCCTTGATGATGTTAGAGATTAAAAGTAAACTTAACAGAGATTTTAAAGTTGGCCCTATGGAGAAAAAAGAGCATATGCTCACTTTGGCTCTTAGAAGCTGCTATGTGAATAGATCTAATGTTCATACAAAACATTATATATCTAATTCAGTCAACGTAATGCGACTGATAATGGAGACACTGAGATCAGGCCTACTAGTTGATGAGCAAGATGATGTTATTATTTATTTTCATGAATTGATAGAAATTCCCTATAGGGACAATGGTGGTGATGACAAAATTTTTGCTTGAGGGTGAGGGGGAGTGCCTTGTGGCAATTAAAGGCTCAATGTCATCAAAACCACCAGGCATAAGTATGAACATGTATCCTTAGCCAAGTATGTTAAAATTTAGAGAGCACAATAGTTTATTTGAATTTGAATTTATGGAATTTTGTATATTGTGAAACAAAATACTTAAAAGCATTTTCTCATCTGTTTTTGTTTACCATTATGAAAGTATTCAATATGTTTTGTATAATGATTTAGGTCAGCATAGATTTTATCTTTTACACTATACATATAAAGGTATGGATAATTTCCTATGATTATTCATTTAGCATTTTTTTAACAACTGTTTTTACACTATTGTCATTGTTTTTATTAACAAGACAGGATCCAAGAATATTTTACTATTTATGTTGTTTAAAGAATTTCACAGTGTTGATTGGCTTGTCAGGAGGTGTGTGCATTCACGCTTTAGTATTTAAACACTGTCACATTATTGTCATTTAACTCTGATGATGCCTTTTGAGAAGGGCTAAGTCACTTGCCATTTAATTTTTTTCAATAAAGGCGCTGGTTGGCTATATGGTTTTGGTTTGCTACTAATCTTTTTGGGGCGACAGTGTGTGAGGATTCTCTACTTGGTTTTATTTTAAGACCGTTGAGGGTGCTATCAGCAGGTCCCCAGGTCCCTAATAACTTTCTCTGTACTTGTGGTTCGCCTATGTGGTAATTTGTGGGCACATTGTTTTTTGCCAAAGGGTATGACTATACATTTTTTGGCATTTAGCTTTAAACCATGGTGCTGGCACCAGTTATCTGTCTCTGTGAGACCTTTTTGAAGGATGTTTGTGTCAGCTGGAGAGTTGATTATGGTGCTTGGTTGCAGTCGTCTGCAAACTTAGTGAGCACATAGTCCTCCCACGTTGCCTGTACCGGAAAAGTATATACGAACAAGTGGTCCCAGGACAGAACCTTGTGGGATGCCACTTGTGACCGGTTTCGAGTCTGACATGGCTCCAGCAACTCTCACTCTGTTTGTTCTGTCGTTGACCCATCTTGTGACATAGGGGTTTATATTTAAGCTGGATAGCTTATCTATGATGCCCGTGTGGGGTATTATGTCAAATGCCTTTGCAAGGTCCATATAGGCTGTGTGGACTACCTTCCCTTCATCTATGGCTTTGGTGACTGTTTCGAAGAAGTCAACCAGGTTCAAAAGGCAGGATCTGCCCTTGACAAAGCCGAACTGGGTAGGATCTAGTGTCTGTAGGTCCCCAATGTCTTTGTTTATGAGCTCCATGATGATCTTCTCCATAGCCTTGCAGACTAAGCTAGTCAGACTTATGGGGCGATAGTTTCCAGGGTCCGTAGAGGCTCCACCTTTGTGGAGTGGGACCACTGTTGCTGTACGCCATTCTGTGGGCACATATCCTGTAGTGAAGCTGAGATTGTATAGCTGTTTTATTTGAGGGATTAGTTCCTCTTGGAGTTCATGTAGGACGCAACCTGGGACACCATCTGGTCCCATGGAAGCAGTGTTTTCTGCTTTGGAGAGGGCAGCCTTCACCTGAGCATCAGAGATGTTTGGGCGGCAGCCCTCTGCCGGGATAGATACTTGCTCTTTTGGGGAGGAGGGGGTGGTGAAGTTTGCACTGAACCTGTCTGCCAGGATATTGGCGATGTCTGTGGGTTCAGTGTATTTTTTGTCATTTAGAATCAACTCAGAACAAGTCTGGGAGTTGCATCCCAGGTTTCTAACTAACTGAAAAAGCCTTA
>NW_025055251.1:0-5887 GCF_019279795.1 Protopterus annectens
ATTGTGCATCATAACATGCTGATTACAGGATTCGATTATTTGCATGATAAGCAGTGATGTTGATTTAGCATTTCATTAGCATGTGTTGATGTTAGCATTGCTGCATCATAGCATGGTGATTTTGATGTTAGCATTGCTGCATCATAGCACAGAGATGTTGATGTTCACATTGCTGCATCATAACACGGTGATTTTGATGTTAGCATTGCTGCATCATAACACGGTGATGTTGATGTTAGCATTGTACATCATAACACAATGATGTTGATGCTAGCAGTGCTGCATCATAACATGGAGATGTTGATGTTAGCATTGCTGCATCATAGCACAGTGATGTTGATGTTAGCATTGTTGCACCATAACATGGTGATTTTGATGTTAGCATTGCTGCATCATACTTCAAAGTGATGTTGATGTTAGCATTGCTGCATCATAGCACAGTGCGATGTTGATGTTAGCATTGCTGCTTAATCATAACATGGTGATTTTGGTGTTAGCACTGCCATCCCCATAGCACAGCGATGTTGATGTTGGGCATTCCTGCATCATAGCAGACAGTGATGTTGATGTTAGCATTGCTGCATCATAACAAGGTGGCGGATTTTGATGTTAGCATTTACTGCATCATAGCACATAGCTGATGTTGATGTTAGCATTGCCGCATCGCTAACACGGTGCGATGTTGATGTTAGCATTGTTGCATCATAACACAGTGATGTTGATGTGGGCGTTACGCATCATACAACGTAGTGATGATACTGATGGTAGCATTGTTGCATCATAACACGGTGATACGGTTGATGTTAATGTGAGCATTGCTGCATCAGCAGTGATGTTGATGTTATCATTGGTGCATGCTAACATGAGCCCGATGTAGAGGTCAGCGTGCTGCATCATAACCGCGGTGATGATGTTGATGTTAGCATTGCTGCATCATAACATGGTGATTTTGATGTTAACATGCTGCATCATTGTACGGTGATGTTGATGTTAGCATTGCTGCATCATAGCACAGTGATGTTGATGCATTAGCGTGCTGCATCACAGTACAGCGATGTTGATGTTGTAAGCATTTGCTGCAGGCATGACACGATCATGCTGATGTTGAGCATGTTGCTGTTAGCATTTGCTGCACAACGGAGGATGATGTTGATGTTAGCATTTCGCTGCATCATAACATGGCGATGTTGATGTTAGCATTGCTGCACCATAACACGCGTGATGTTGATGTTAGCATTGCTGCATCATAACGGTGATATTGATGTTAGCATTGCTGCATCATAACATGGGGTTTGGATGTTAGCATTGCTGCATCAAGCACAGTGATGTTGATGTTAGCATTGCTGCATCATACCACAGTGATGTTGATGTTAGCATTGCTGCATCATAACAATGATGTTGATGTTACTGCATCATAACACGGGTGATGTTGATATGAGCATTGGCGCATCATAACATGGTGATGTAGAGCCAGCATTGCTGCATCATAACACGGTGATTTTGATGTTAGCATTGCTGCATCGCGCTTACATGGTGATTTTGATGTTGTTACGCTGCACGAATACGGTGATGTTGATGTTGCATTGCTGCATCATAACACAGTGATGTTAGGTATTGATGTTAGCATTGTTGCACCATAACACAGTGATGTTTATGTGAGCATTACTGCATCATAACATGGTGATGTTGATGGTAGCATTGTTGCACCATAACACGGTGATGTTGATGTTAGCATTGTTGCACCATAACACGGTGATGTTGATGTTAGCATTGCTGCATCATAACATGGTGATTTTGATGTTAGCATTGCTGCTTCATAGCACAGTGATGTTGATGTTAGCATTGTGCATCATAGGACAATGATTTTGATGTTAGCATTGCTGCATCATAACACGGAGATGATGTTAGCATTACTGCATCATAGAACAGTGATGTTGATGTTAGCATTGCTGCATCATAGCACAGTGATCTTCATGTTAGCATTGCTGCACCATAGCAGAGTGATGTTGATGTGAGCATTGCTGCACTTAACATGGTGATTTTAATGTTAGCATTTCTGCATCATAGCACAGTGATGTTGATGTTAGCATTGCTGCATCATAGCACAGTGATGATGTTATCATCGGTGCATCATGGGACAGTGATGTTGATGTTATCATTGCTGCATCATAACACAGTGATATTGGTCTTAGCATTATTGCATCATAATACGGTGATGTTAATGTGAGCATTACTGCATCAAAACATGGTGATTTTGATATGAGCATTGCTGCATCGTAAAATGGTGATGTTGATGTTAGCATGCTGCATCATTGTACGGCGATGCTGATGTGAGCATTGCTGCATCATATCATGGCGATGTTGATGTTAGCATTGCTGCATCATGACACGGTCATGCTGATGTGAGCATTGCTGTCTCATAGCACAGTGATGTTGATGTTAGCATTGCTGCATCATACCACAGTGATGCTGATCTTAGCATTCTTGCATCGTAACAAAGTGATTTTGATGTTAGCATTGCTGCATCATAGCACGGTGATTTTGATGTTAGCATTGCTGCATCATAGCACGGTGATTTTGATGTTAGCATTGCTACATCATAGCACAGTGATGTTGATGTCACCATTGCTGCATCATACCACAATGATTTTGACGGCAGCATTGCTGCATCATAGCACAGTGATGTTGATGTTCACATTGCTGCATCATAACACGGTGATTTTGATGTTAGCATTGCTGCATCATAGCACAGTGATGTTGATGTTCACATTGCTGCATCATAACACGGTGATTTTGATGTTAGCATTGCTGCATCATAACACGGTGATGTTGATGTTAGCATTGTGCATCATAACACAATGATGTTGATGTTAGCATTTCTGCATCATAACACAGTGATGATGATGTTAACATTGCTGCATCATAACACAGTGACGTTGACGTGAGCATTGTTGAATCATAAAATGGTGATGTTGAGGTTAGCATACTGCATCATAGTACGGTGGTGTTGATGTTAGCATTGCTTCATCATAGCACAGTGATGTTGATGTTACCATTGCTGCTTCATAACACAGCAATGTTGATGTTAGCATCGTTGCATCATAGCACAGTGATGTTGATGTTAGCATTGCTCCATCATAACATGGTGATTTTGATGTTAGCATTGCACCATCATAGCAAAGTGATGTTGATGTTCACAATGATGCATCATAGCACAGTGATGTTGATATTAGCATTGGTGCATCATAACATGGTGATGTTGATGTGAGCAATTCTGCATCATAAAGGTAAAATGAAGCAGGGCACTCAGGAAATGGCGGTATCAAGAATTTATTAACGGCGCTTAGGTCAGCGGGCTTTCATCAGGAATACCACAGTGATGTGATCTTAGCATTCTTGCATCGTAACACAGTGATTTTGATGTTAGCATTGCTGCATCATAGCATGGTGATTTTGATGTTAGCATTGCTGCATCACAGCACAGTGATGTTGATGTTCACATTGCTGCATCATAACATGGCGATGTTGATGTTAGCATTGCTGCATCATAACACAGTGATGTTGATGTTAACATTGCTGCATCATAGCACAGTGATGTTGATATTAGCATTGGTGCATCATACCATGGTGATGTTGATGTGAGCAATTCTGCATCATAACACGGCGATGGTGATGTTAGCATTGCTGCATCATAGCATGGTGATTTTGATGTTAGCATTGCTACATCATAGCACAGTGATGGTGATGTCAGCATTGCTGCATCATACCACAGTGATGTTGATGTCAGCATTGCTGTATCATAGCACAGAGATGTTGATGTTCACATTGCTGCATCATAACACGGTGATTTTGATGTTAGCATTGCTGCATCATAACACGGTGATGATGATGTTAACATTGCTCCATCATAACACGGTGATTTTGAAGTGAGCATTGCTGACGTGAGCATTGTTGCATCGTAACATGATGATGTTGATGTTAGCATACTGCATCATAGTACAGTGATGTTGATGTTAGCATTGCTTCATCATAGCACAGTGATGTTGATGTTAGCATTGCTGCTTCATAGCAGAGTGATGTTGATGTTAGCATCGATGCATCATAGCACAGTGATGTTCATGTTAGCATTGTTGCATCATAGCACAGTGATCTTCATGTTAGCATTGCTAAATCATAGCAGAGTGATCTTGATGTTAGCATTGCTCCATCATAACATGGTGATTTTGATGTTAGCATTGCACCATCATAGCAAACTGATGTTGATGTTAGCAATGATGCATCATAGCACAGTGATGTTGATACTACCATTGGTGCATCATAACATGGTGATGTTGATGTGAGCAATTCTACATCATAACATGGCGATGTTGATGTTAGCATTGTTGCATCATAACTTGGTGATGCAGATGTGAGCATTGCTACATCATAGCATGGTGATGTTGATATTAGCATTGATGCATCTTAACACAGTAATTTTGATGTTAGCATTGCTCCATCATAACATGGTGATTTTGATGTTAGCATTGCTGCATCATAGCACAGTGATGTTGATGTTAGCATTGTTGCACCATAACATGGTGATTTTGATGTTAGCATTGCTGCATCATAGCACAGTGATGTTGATGTTAGCATTGCTGCTTCATAGCACAGTGATGCTGATGTTAGCATTGCTGCATCATAACATGGTGATTTTGATGTTAGCATGCTGCATCATAACATGGTGATGTTGATGTTAGCATTGCTGCATCATAGCACAATGATGTTGATGTTAGCACTGCTGCATCATAACAAGGTGACATTGATGCTAGCATTGCTGCATCATAACATAATGATGTTGATGTTAGCATTGCAGCATCATAACATGGTGATGTTGATGTTAGCATTGTTGCACCATAACACAGTGATGTTTATGTGAGCATTACTGCATCATAACATGGTGATGTTGATGTTAGCATGGTTGCACCATAACACGGTGATGTTGATGTTAGCATTGCTGCATCAGAGCACAATGATGTTGATGTTAGCATTGGTGCATCATAACATGGTGATGTTGATGTTAGCATTGCTGCATCATAACATGGTGATGTTGATGTTAGCATTGCTGCATCATAACATGGTGATTTTGATGTTAGCATGCTGCATCATAGCATGGTGATGTTGATGTTAGCATTGCTGCATCATAACAGTGATGCTGATGTTAGCATTGCTGTCTCATAGCACAGTGATGTTGATGTTAGCATTGCCGCATCATACCACGGTGATGTTGATCTTAGCATTGCCCGTGCATGGTAACACGGTGATTTTGATGTTAGCATTGCTGCATCATAGCACAGTGATTTGATGTTAGCATTGCCAAAATTACAGCATCGCCATAAAGTGAAGTGATGTTGATGTCACCATTTGCTGCATCATACCCACAGTGACATTGATTTTGGCGGCGCGTTTCATAGTATGGCACAGTTATGTTTTGTATTTCACATAATGCTGCATCACTAACGGTGACGTTTGATGTTGGGGCATTTGCTGCATCATAAACACGCAGTGATGTTTGATATTGAGCATTGTGCATCCATAAACACAATGATGTTGATGTTAGCATTTCTGCATCTAACACGGTGATGTTGATGTTAGCATTGCTGCATCATAACAGTGGTGATAAGATGATGAGCATTGTTGCATCATAGCATGAGTGATGTTGATGTTAGCATTGCTGCCTTACAGCAATAAGTGATGTTGATGTTAGCATTGTGCATCATAGGACAATGATTTTGATGTTACCATTGCTGCATCATAACACGGAGATGATGATGTTACCATTGCTGCATCATAACACGGAGATGATGATGTTAGCATTTGCTTTTTTCATTCATAACATGGTGATTTTTGG
>NW_025055252.1:0-7652 GCF_019279795.1 Protopterus annectens
TAAAAAACCAATCCCCGGGGGTAAAAAATACGGGGGAAGGCCCCAAGGGGAAAAACCCCAAAAAATTAATTTTTTTAAAGGGCCGGGGGGTTTGGGCCAAACTTTTTGAATTTGGTTCTGAAATTTTTCCGGGAAAATCTAGGGCCAAAAAAACCTTGCCCAAAACTGGGCATACTGCTTCTGCATCGGACCAGGAAAAAAGACTGAGGATATGGCGTCGGTCATGCGCTTTATACCCTGGCGTCCCGTCAGTTTAACATGAGTAAATACTGGTATTCGGGCCGACCGAGGACAGCGGTATACCCAAGTGTAAGGACTGCAGCAATGTGAGATGAAGAACATCTAAACATTACTAGGCAATCCTATGTAAATGAGGGTTACAATACTGAATCACACTGCCACATAGGTAATGAGCACTTTCTGAGTAGTGTAAGAGTTACAGAAGGGGAGGAACAGAGTAAGAGGTAGGTGACATCATGGGGGGGAAGGATAGAAACAAATGTACCAGATTGGAGGGCAATGTAAGGTGACAGATGACAGACAGACTTCAGGGAGGGAGGTGTGTCCCAACAGAACACTAGGAAAGTCAAGAAAGTGAGGGTATGCGCTGTCCCTACACTCAAAGTTTCTTGAAATACGTGCATTTTGGTGTGGGCGTGTAACAGGTTCAACATGGGGGGGCGTGTTAAACTGTTTTTTTTCGGGGGGTGACGTGTTTAAGGCAGTTTTTGGCGTTTTAACATGAATCAGCCTATTACACCGTGAAAGGGATGGGGGTTTAACACCGTGTAGGATGTGTCCCCGGTTTAAGTGACTGTGGCGTGCTTAAGCTGGTGTGCACATTGCTCCCCTTGGGGAAAAAAGAGGAAAAAGGAAACAACAAATACAGGAAACTGCCAGAGGATACTCTGGAGTTAATTGGTGGAAACAATTAGAGGCAATTAAAAGGCAGACTAGAAGCCCCCCCGCACTTAAACACAGCAAGAGCATGCAGGCTGTTTCTCACAAAGATACTGCCCGAAACTAAGCTATCAGAATTGAAAACTGAAAAAGCTGAACTCAGAGCAGAAATGCTAGGGGCTGCCATAGCTTTATAATCAGGCATAGGCAAAATTTCTGAGGGTGGTGAAAAGCAGATGCTGACAGACAACCCAGAGTGAGGAGAAGGAGAAGAGTATACAGGCCCAGGGTCACCTACCATGGGTTACATGAGCTGGAGATAGTAGGCTACAGAGTGGACAGAGACCCTGCAGCAGATTGTTGAGCTGTGCAGGCCACTCCCCACAGAACCAACAGAGGGGAAACCCCTCCCAGTGGAAACCAAGGTATGTGTTGGCCTAAGAATACTAGCAACAGGTACCTTCCAGAGACCAACTGGTGAATGATGGGGATATCACAGGCATCAGCCTCCAGGGTACTGCACCAGTTCCTGGATGCCATGTCCCCCATGTCAGTGATCATATATATGTCCCTTTACCGTGAGGTTGTGGCCAGCAATATCGTCTCTTCCCAAAAACGGGATACCCTGAGGTGCTGGGTGCAATAGACTGCCCAAAAGCATCAAAGCACCAGCCCGGGGAGCGGGTAGAGCCTCAAACCCCAAAGGGGTACCCCTCCATCAACTGCCAGGTGGTGTGATGCCCAGGGCATAATAATGAATGTGTGTGCTGGCTGCCCTGGGAGCTACCACGATTCCCACATCTGGCATCTGGGGCTGTACCAATCATTTGCCATGGGGACTTCCCACACGGACACCTAGTGGGGATGGGTTATGCACTTGAGCCGTGGCTGATGACACCCATCAGAAATGCACACACACCTGAACAGGAACGCCATAATGAGGCCCCGCACAAAACGAAATTTCATAGGCGTGTGTTTGGGCTGCTCAAGTCAGGGTTTCCCGGTGTCTGGAAAATCTGGTGGAGCCTTGCAGTACACACCAACTACATGTACCCAAATGATCATGATATGTGCTATGCTACATAATATGATCCTCGAACTGCAGCAGGACCAGCACAGGGCTGGGCCAAACACCCCCACCATTGCCAAGGCCCCCAAGGGCAGGGGGTGACTGGGGGAGGAACAACCTGACCTTGTCCCAGTAGGCAGAAGGGGCGTGCCCAGTATGCCTTGGCAAAGAGGCAAACGCCCCCTTTGGGCAGTAGGAACACTGGGACTGATACCGCTCTGACTCACTCAAAAGTAACAGGGATGCCCAACATGACACAACCTGCTTCCAAACATGTACAGGGGGTGTAGTATGTGATCCGACAGAGGGGTGCAGCACCACCTGAGGCATGAATGCCATGTGTTAAGTAATGTAAAATGTACCCTATGCACACCTGAGGACCCAAACTAACATCCACCCTCAAATCATAAACCACAAAACACAAACCCACCTCTTCCCCAAAGGGGTAGGAACCTAGATGTAATGCTACCCAATGCCAGAAGTATAAACCAAGATGTGCAGTGTAAAACACAGTATAGAGAATGTAGATATCAGTGCTGTAATAGAAAACGGGGCAAAGCCCACATCAGCACCCTGACACTACCAGGTCACACCTCATACAGTGATGTACATGTGCAAAAAAATGGAACAAGATACAAAATGAGGGTGACTAAAAAAACATGGATAACCCACACCCCTGTTTTACCACAAAAGAAATGGAATAGCCATGGTCAAAACAATGGCTAAAACTGACTACTACTATATAGCTTGCTGCACACCACTGTCCTAATAGCAGGAACTGCCCCAGGCCCATGTTCATAGGTTCATACTAGGCTATCTGCCCCTAGGGCATTTATAAGCCTAGCCCAGAGTTTTTTGGGTTCTGCCCCTTCATTGATGGATAATATGCCCATTATTTTGCTGTGCCTCTGTCAAGCAGTGATACTGAGGTTATCCCCGGGGTATACCTGCCCCCCTCCATTGGTCAAGATCTCACTTGAACAAAGCCAGTGAGGGCTCAGCCTCACATGTACCAGGATGTTGTTCCACAGCATAGGGACCCCTGGGTGAAAATCTGTCCCTCCAGCACATCCTATTAATATCTGTGTTGAGGTTTAAATCTCCTGCCCTTGTAGTTCTGATGGATGTAGAGGTCTTGAGGTGAAGCTGTACATTAACTGGTTTTGGGCATGGCCTTGGATGTCAGGCACAGGTCACCTCTGAGCAGGGTAAATCAAAACAGCTGGATTCCTCAGTTGGGCAGCATAAGAAATATGTTTGAGACCCTTTCTCCCCCGTCGAGGTTGGGCCCATCCAATTGCCATGGTGTGGGTCATATACATGCTGAATGGGGCATTGACTCAATCAATGGTCCGATGAGTGATGAGTACGGGGAACAATGACCTCCCTGGATCTTTAATTGATTTGGGGGGAAATTTATTCCCCCCGGGGGGGGAAAAAAAAATTTATTTTGGGGCCCGGGGGGGTTAAGGATTGCCACCGGGGGAAATGGTAACCTTGTTTTTCCCCAAGGGTATGGCTATGCATTGTTTAGTTTTTAATGTAAGGCCATGGCTCTGGCACCAGTTATGGGGTTTTTTTTAAGGGGGGGGGGCCAACTATGGTTCCCAGTTTGCAGTCATCTTCAAACTTTGTCAGCCATAATCCTCCTGTGTTTGCTTGTACTTCTGAAAAGTAGATGCTGAGCAATAGTGGGCCCAGGACTGAGCCCTGTGGGACACCACTTGTGACAGTTGTGGCGTGTGACATGGCACCAGCAAGTCTGAACCTGTCTGTTCTGTCACTTAGCCAGTTTGCAACCCATCTTGTGATGTATGGGTTCACATTTAAGCTGGTGATGTTTTCAATGATGAGTGGGGTATTGTGTTGAAAGCCTTTGCCAGGTCAAGGTAGGCTGTGTGGAGTGCCTTCCCCCTTTTCAATGGCCTTGGTGTCTGTTATGAAACAGTCAACCAAGTTTAAAAGGCATGATCTGCCCTTTACAAAGCCCTGGGTTGGATCTAATGTCTGCAAGTCCCCTATGTCCTTTTGACCATTATGATCTTCTCCATAGCTTGCAGACCCTGCTTGTCAAGCTGATGGGATGGTAGTTTCGGGGGTGGAGGCACCCCCCTGTGAAGTGGGTCCACCATTGCAAAGCCACTCCTTGGGAACATATCCTGAGTTGAGGCTAAGATTAAACAGCTGCCCTGACTGTGGGTTTAATTCTGCAGTGAGTTTATGGAGCACACAACCAGGGACACCATCTGGTCCCATGGATGCTGAGTCCTTTCCGTTGGATAGAGCAGTTCCCCCCTGAGCGTTTGAGATGTTTGGGGGCTAAATTTTTACAATCTCTCCATTTTGGGGGGGGAAAAAATGAGAACCTGCACCAATTTTTGGCAAGTTGTGGAGTGTATTTCATATTTACCTATTCTGACATTCTGGGTTTTCCCTGGGTTTTTTTTTGGCCCAGGCCCTTTTATTTTACCCCCCAAATTTTTGGGCGGGGGTTTTTTAAGGGGGGGGTTCCCCCTTTTTTTATTTTTCCTTTTTTTTTGGGGGGCTAGGTCCACCACACTGGCACTTGCCTCTGGTACAAGAGTCTTTTTTTGTTTGGGATTGCCTGATCCATGCAGTCCTGAAGGTGCTGGTAGAAGGCATTGTAAGTGATACAGTGGCTTGGGTAATGGTGTCTGCTGGCTTGGGGCCTTGGGGACCACACCAGTCATTAGAAGGGGTGTCCTGAGAAGTTCTGCACTGTGGTCCTATTGGGGGGGGGGTGGGATGTGGACTTCCACTGAGATTAGGGTTTTGATCTGATCCCACCAATGATGGGTATACCCCTGGTGTTGAACATTGTGACCCCATGTTTGTGATGATGAGATCTACTATGTTTTCCCCCTTGTGGGGATGGTGACTAGTTGTTCCATGGCATTTGAGTGTATGAACTCTAGGAACCTGTGGGCTAGAGTGTTGGGGCTGGAGTAGTGATCCCAGTCTATATTTGGATAGTTGGGAAACACCCAGTGTGATGGTGTTTGGAGGGACATTTTCCCCCCACTGTTTTCAGGAAAGCTTTTGAGGTACCCGAGTTTGAGAGGAAAAGGCCTGTAACATGCTACAAACTGCAGAGCAGTCTTGCCTATGGTTAATTGCACCGGATGGTGTCAATGCATTTTGTTTCCCCCAACCATGAGGTGAGGGTGTCCTTGATGAATATGGACACCCCCCCTCCTTTTTTGGTTTGGGGGGGAATGCATGATAAGGTAACACCTGATAGTGCCAGGGTGCTGTAAAACCTGAACCAGGTTTCAGTCACAGCACAGACATCAATGTTCCCATACTGAGAAGGGGTCAGTGTGTGCAGCTTGAGGTTGAGACTTCTGGCATTGAGCAGCATTACCCTTAGTGTTTTCCTTTTGTTTTAGGGTGGTAGGTGTACAATCTGATCCTTGAAAAAAGGGACAATGGGGTGGCAGAGCCTTAGCCAAAATCCGGAAGCCCAGGGGCAGGTGCAAGCTTCCCTTTATCAGTGTGGCCCGTCCAGCATGTCATTGAAGGCAGACAGACATTGGATTTTAATGAACATGTTTAACAATTATTACAGCTGATCATCTTGTCTCTGTTTGTGGCAATCTTGGTGAAGGTAGGATACTGCTCAAGGTCAGGGTCATACCTGCCGGGAAAAGAGATCCTCTATCTTTTCATGTAGTCCAGGGAGGTACATCTCAGGTTCACACCAGCATGGATTGACTGAGTCATACTTGTACTTGCAGTGGTGACCTGAGTGCTGCATTATGTGGTGGATTCCAGTGCCCAATAGGCAGCTTACTGTGACCCTCCCTCAATCTGGTGGGGGATGTCAGGGGTCTTGGAGTCACCTATGAAGTGTGTCTGGCATTGTGTTTGGCCTAAGGCTGTGACTGGGCTCACTGACTCTGTGGTCTATGTGTTGCATGTGCTTTCCCTTGGAGGCAGTTGTTTTTTGTCTGCTGTGGTGGCCTCTGCTGTTTTGATTTGATCAAGCCTCCAGTATGTCTCTGTGTGTCTATGTGTATGATTTGAAGTTGTGATAGTGCTATGTGAGACTGGGTTTGTGGTGTGTGGTTATCTTATCCTCTCTCTGGTCTTGCCAGTCCTATGTTGAGAAATCAGCCTCCACTTTGGCTATAGAGTTGCATCTCTCATGTATGTTTTTTTATGGGGGGAAGGGGGGGTTGTCAGTGTCAAATTTTAACATTGCCTCAATATTCAGGTTCCCCGTGAGGGGGGACAAAGATCCCTTGACATGCTAGAAGGAATAGACAAAAGTTGGAATACAGGAAGATATCAAGCCCCCAAACAAAATTATTGTTGACTGACAATACCTACACATACACCATAGTGTCAAAGTTTCAGTTTACTACTAGGCTATCTGCCCTACATTTATAAGCCTAGCCATAGTGATGTGGCTATTGCCATATAGTGGTAATATGTTTTGCATAGACCCAAATTTGTGCCTGACTTAGTAGTGAAAATTTTTTTACGTAATTGAAAAATACTATGCCTTTTCTAGTCGGGCCCTGTCCCATGCAGCTGTCCAGATGTCTCTTGAAGGGGTCAGTGGGGACTCTGTCTAACATGAACTGGGATACTCTGCTAGAGTGTGAGATCCCTCTGAGTTCTGACTCTGCCCCTTTCAGCATATCCTAAAATTTTGGCTGAGGTTCAAATCTTTAGCCCCCATGTTTCTGGTGGTTTACCATAATTCCCAAAACCCTGATTGGACATTTGTATGTCAGGCATAGGTCACCTGTGTATGTGGTATGCACTGAAAAAAAACAGTTATTCTGGGTATGACATTTTTTACATCCCTGATCTTCTGGTAAGGTACTTTTGGGGGTTTTCCAGCTGGGGGCTGGTTGATACATACCAAATGGGCTTTATTCCCTGGGCCTGATAAAAAATGTGGTAAAAGCCTCCACACTGGGTGGAGGGTTTTTTGAAACTGAGCTACAAAATATAAGTATTTTTGATTATTTTTGATTACTGTTTTTTTAATTTAATATATATAAAGCACTTTGTCTATTCAGAATCTTCACAAATCCCTTTTCTGTTTAAAACTTTCATTTGCTCTGTGTTTTTTAGGCTATTGTATAAACTGAAACATTTACCCGTGTAATTATCTCTTGGCTAGTGGGGGGGTTTTTTGTGTTCTTGTGTTGTTGATCTGGTCTTGTCTTTGGTGTCTTTAAAAGGCTGGAGAAGTTGTTTGACCCTGAGCTACAAAAAATAAGTATTTTTGATTATTTTACAGATTACTGTTTTATAATTTAATATATATAAAACACTTTGTTTTCAGAATCTTCACAAATCCTTATCTGTTTAAAACTTCATTTGACTCTAGTGCTTTTTTAGGCTATTGTATAAACTGAAACATTTACTCTGTGTAATTATCTCTTGGCTAGTTGGTTCTTTTGTGTTCTTGTAAAAAATTGTTTTTGGTTGTCTTTTTGTCTTTAAAAGTGCAGGCTGGAGGTTTTTTGACCCAACTGAGCTACAAAATATAAGTATTTTTTTATTATTTTACAGATTACTGTTTTATAATTTAAAAAATATAAAACACTTTGTCTATTCAGAATCTTCACAAATCCTTATCTGTTTTTAAAACTTTTTTTCAATTTTGACCTTCTAGGGGGGGGCTTTTTTTTTTAAAAGGGGC
>NW_025055253.1:0-7424 GCF_019279795.1 Protopterus annectens
TTATGATTAAAATCATGGCTACATTGAGAATTACAGGCTATCATTTTGTTTTACATGGTATTTATAACAATGGCAAATGCTAATCCGTTATTCATAGTGCCTACCTGATGCATTAAAGAAAGTAAAATCATGCTTTTTCTCCTCCACAGACAGTTCAGAGAGCAGCTGTTGGGACCCTGTATGAGTTCATGTCAGAAGGTGAATGTTTGGTTCAGCCTGGCTAACCTGTTGATCAAGGCTACTGGAGTTACTGTGACCTGTGAGGCTGCAGATACTAGTATGAGGACCTCCAGTACCTCCACCCCTGAAAATCCCTGGGAGAGGGAAGAGGTTAGGGCAGGAACATTTGAATGGAGTTGCCAGTGTCGTAATTGCTGCTTTTCTGCTGTGATTTTTAAACTTTTTGTCATCAGAGTAAGGTGTTCCTAATAAAGGCTGCTTTCTTCTGACAAATGCTTGGATATACCAGTAGGCTACTGTTGGTGACTGTATTGAGCTGCATGTTCCTTATTTATTCCTCACTGCTGCATATTGTGTGGTACTGTATAGTTGTTCAGTTTTGAGGTTGACACATGTCAAGTATGTAGTTTTATGTAAAGTTATGTTTTACTAATTGCCAGACACCTTTCCAGACTTCTGCTATCTTACTCTATGTATGTGGGGCTGTACTCTTACTAGAGAGGCTGTGGACACCTTTCCAGACTCCTCATTCATCTTTTGTATGGAATCAGCTCTTACTAGTTAGGTCAAGTAACACATTAGGCTTCTACATATCTTACCTATGTATGTATATCGTTTACCATGATTCGTTTGTACCTACTCAGCATAGACCTACTGCACAGCAGAGTAATCCAGGGCTGCAGAGAGAGCTGAATAAGTTTAATTTTTCTGATACTAAGTTATTAAGCTTCTACATCTGAATACCTAGCAACTGTATTTCACTAAGCCTTTCTGTTACATTGAAGCTATTTTTACCATTTAACTTAATATTGCACACTTGGAACTTTTGTTTGTTACTATTTGACTGTATTTGTAGCAAATTTTTCTGTGTAAGCTGTGTAGCTGATTCATAGCATTTATAAGTGTTTAAGGTACTTGTTTTCATTGTTTTGTGAAAAAAGAAAAATATCTCTTTTGTTTTTCCTGTTTTACTAGTTTAGTCCAGCTTCAGAGTTGATTCTGGCTTGGTTGTCTTGTGTACTGCTTCTTTGTCTTATTTGTAGAAGGGAAGTTACCTTGCTTTACTTGCTTAGTCCAGTTTCAGAGTTGATTCTGGGGTTTGCTGTAGTTCCTGTGTGTACTGTTTCCTTGCCTTTATTTGGGGAAGGGAAGCACCTTTGCTTAGTGGGGAGTGGGAAGCATTGAGCTGCCTTTTGTCCAGTTTTATAGTTTCAGCCAGAATCTAGTAGTTATTGGTCGTTTTGGGCTGTTTCTAGCTTTTCCAGCCCCCTGGTATATAAAATCAGTTTGCACTTACCAGCACAGACTCACGTGGCCAGCAGAGTAATCCAGACTGCAGAGAGCTGAATAAGTTTACTTTTCTGATACCAAGTATATTTTTGTTGCTTTCCACATCTGAATAATTGTAGCAACTGTATTTCGCTTGCCTTTCTGTTACATTGAAGCTGTTTTTTACTGCATTTAACTTAATATTGCACTTGAACTCTTGTTTGTTACTATTTGACTGTATTTGTAGCAAATTCTTTCTGTGTAAGCTGCTGTAGTAGCTGATTCATAGCATTTATAAGTGTTTATTGCACCTGTTTCTGCCTGTTTTGTGAAAAGAAAAAAAGAAAAAATATCTCTTTGTTTTTCCTGTTTACTAGTTTAGTCCAGTTTCAGAGTTGCTGATTCCTGGTTGTATAGGTTCCTGTGTACTGCTTCGTTTTATTTGGGAAGGGAAGTTACCTTGCTTTCCTGCTTTACCAGCTTAGTCCAGTTTCAGAGTTGCTGCTGATTCCTTGGCTTTGGTTGTAGTTCCTGTGTACTGTTTCTCGTTTTATTTGGGGTAAGGAAGCTACCTTGCTTACCAGTGAGGGAAGCATTACGTTTTGTCCAGTTTTGTGAGGTTTCAGCCAGTAACTAGTAGTTTATTGGTCGTTTAAATAGTTTCAGTTTCTTTTTCCAGCCCCCTGGTATAAAATCTACTTAAACGCTATATAGCTTAGGACGAGTAATTAGTGCGGAGCTGCCACTGTTACTCAGGGCAGTGCCGGTTAAGCAGGTTTAAACCATTCAGGCTACCCAAAGTCCACTCTTCAAATTTTCCCCTTAAAACTATCACCCTCAACCATACTAATGATCAAATCAGCGATCCTATAACTAAAGATCAACTCTACTTGACCCAAGTAGACGCCATTCTCTCATCTATTAAACCCAGTATCGCATCTTAAGTAGCACTTATTACCTTGATACGGCACTCTTTGTCATAGATAGCACCCAAAGGCAACCCCCATTTCACCCATCGCCCCCGAATCTTTTTAAAGTTTTTCGTTCACCTTCATGTCGAGGATCAGTTGCTAGTGTCCCTCTCCGTGTCTAGCCAGGAACTCGAATATTGAGGCAATGTTTCAATTGCCTCATGTACAGACAACCTTTCCTCCTCCCACACAAAACACAAATACATGATGTAACCATATGGCCAAACTGAGGCTGAGCTCTTCTCAACATAGGACTGGCAAGCACCAGTCAGAGGAGAAGGTTACCATTACACACACTATAGACCCAGTCTCACATAGTACCATTCACAACCTCAACCATACACATAAACACACAAAGACATGCTCGGAGCTCTGATCTGCAATCTTACCAAAACAGCAGAGGCCAGCACAAAGCAGACACCCAAACAACCACCACCTCAGAGTCACAACACCTGCAAGAACATGAGACCTCACCACAGTCAGAGTGTCAAACAGTCCGCAACTCTAAGGCCAAACACACGCCAGATACACTTGTCATTGGTGACTCCATAGTCAGACTTTTACACTGGCCGATGTCCGCTCACCAGAACTGAGCAGGAGAAAGGTCACAGTAAGCTGCTGTCGGGCAAGATTGCACAGAATCCGCCACATAACGCTATGGCACTCAAGGGTCTCTCAACAGCAGGTACCGTATATGGACTCAGTCATTGTCCACTAAACTGCGTGTAAATGGCGACCTGAGACGGTACCTCCTTGGACTACATGAAAAGAGACATTGAGGAGCTCTCTGATTATGTAGCCCAGGCAGGTGACCCTGACCCGAGCAGTATCCTACCTTCACCAGAATGATGCCACAATACAGAGATAAGATGATCAGCTTTAACAATTGGCTTAAACACCAATGGTGTCATTCAAAGGGGATCCAGTGTCTGTCTGCCTGGGATGACATGCTGGACAAGCCACGCTGCCCATGAGGGCGGCTTGCACCTGTCACCCTGGGATTCAGGATATTGGCAAGAGGCTCTTGCCACCCCATAGTGCCTTTTTGAAGGCAAGGCTCAAATTCTAAACCTACCACCTAGAACACAAAAAGGAAAAAAACTAAGGGTAATGCTGCTCAATGCCGAAGTCTAAATCTCAAAATGCACGCACTCGAGGCCCTTCTCAGTATGGAGAACGCCGATGTCTGTGCTGTGACGAAAACCTGGTTCAAGGCTCCCGAGAGCACTAGCGCTATCAGGTTTTACCTCATATCATGCGTTCGGCCCCAAAATCCGGACAATACCAAGAAAGGAGAGGTATCCATATTCATCAAGGACACCCACACCTCAAGACTGGTGGCAACGCATGATGCATCGAGGAGACCATCCAGGTACCCAATTAACCGCAGAAGCAAGACTGCTCTGCAAATTGTAGCACATGTTACAGGCCACCCTCACAAACTCTCAGGAACCTCACATGGCCTTCCTGAAAGAAACACTAGAGGATAAATGTATCACCAAACACCATCATACTAGGTGACTTCAAGGTACCCTAATATAGACTGGGAACACTACTCAAGCCCAGCACCCCTAGCCCAAAAAGTTCCTGGAATTCATAAGCTCAAATGCCATGGAACAACTAGTCACCATCACAGAGAGGAGATAACATACTTGATCTCATCATCACGGACACTTGGGGCACAATGTTCCAACACCGGAATAGTATACCCTCACTGGTGAGATCAGATCACAAACTTCAATAATCTCGCTGGAGGTCCCTCATCCCACCCCCACCTGAAATAAAAGACCAGATAAAGAACTTCTCAAAAAGCCAGACTTCACTTCTAAGAACTAGTGGTCTCCTTTAAGGCCCCCGAGCCGTGGAGAAACAATTACTCAAGCCGCTTGGAATCACTTACAAATGCCTTCTACCAGCACCTGCTAGAAGACTGCATGGATAAGGCAATCCCAAAGCAAAAACAAAGACTCTTTGTACCAAAGGCTTAGCGTCAGTCTGGTGGACCTGACCATAAACAAACTCTCTACAACAAAGGAGGAAGCTACTACAAGATAGAGCAAAATCCTTCAAAAGGTAAGACACCCTTGATCACTATAAGTAAAACTAAGAGCTCTCATATAAAATCATCCAAAAGCAAATTTAGAGAGAAAAATAGCTAAAGACTCAAAAGACAAATCATAAGGCCTTCTTTAGCTATGTGTTAGAAACTAGGAGGAAACTCCCAGATATGCTCAGAACTAGTTCAAAATGATGTGAAAGATTACTGATCCTACAGACATTTGCCAGCATACTGGCTGACAGGTTCAGTGCAAAACTTCTCCCCTCCCTCAAAAAGGAGAGAGAGATGTCTATACCAAATGCAGTTGCAGCCCCCCAAACATCTCCACGCCCTGGTAAAGACTGCTCTGCAAAGCAAAAACACAGCATCCATGGGACCTGATGGTGTCCCCGGCTGTGCCCTTCCCATGAACTCAACAGAGGAATTAAACCCACAGCTATAGGGACAGCTTCTTAATCAAAAGTCTTACCACTGGACGCATCGGGAGGCTTACCTGCAACTGTGGTCCCACTCTCACAGCATGGTGCCTCAGGACCCTGGAAATTACCGCCCATTAGCTTGACAACAAGCCCATCTGCAAAGCCATGGAGAGGATCATACGGACCCCTTACAAATAAAATATGACATAGGGAATTTGCAGACTTTGGATCCAACTCCATTTGGCTTTGTCAAAGGCAGATCATGCCTTTTAAACTTGGTTGACTTTTTCAAACAGTCACCAAAGCCATTGATGAGGGAAAGGGCAGTCCATACAGCTCACCTCGCATCTGGCTAAGGTTTTCGATACAATACCCCACTCGGGTATTGAAAACTCATCATTTAAATGTTAACCCATACATCACAAGATACAAAAACTGGCTGAGTGACAGAACCACAGGGTCAGAGCGTTGGCTAAGGTCAGACTCAAAGCTCGTCACAAGTGGTGTCCCACAGGCTCAGTCCTGGCCCACTCTTCATTTGGCATCTACCGAAGTACAAGAACACAGGAGGAAAGTTATGGTTGACAAAAGTTTGCAGATGACTGCAAACTGGGCCATAGTAGAAAACACATCTGACACAGATATCCTTCAGAAGGGTCTCACAGGAACGGATAACTGGTGCCAGAGCCACGGCCCAAAGTTAAATGCCAAAAATGAGAATATACCTTCGCTGGAAAAACAAGGTTACCCCTTAGCTCAGTCAGGTGGCAATCCACTGTTAACAGAAGAAAGTTATCAGGGACCTGGGGACCCAGGTTGATACAGGCAGTCTGTCATCTCGGTCAATCTATGTGGCTAAAGTAGTTATGGAAGACCTTCTACATTGCCCACCTTGTATCATGAAGGATTCTCATCTGTATTAAAGGGGAGGTCATAGTCTCCTTTACTCATCACTCATCAGACCAATGATTGAAATTACAATGCCCCATTCGGAATGTATCTGACCCGACATAGACAGCAGCTGGAGAGCCTGGTTCCTCAATTAAAAGGATAAAGTTGGTATAAAGAAATCTGTCCTATGCTGTTCCCACTGAAAGAACTCCAGCTCTATTCAGTCGCTTAAACAAGCGCTTGCTTTCCAGAGGTGACCTTTGCCTAACATACACAGGCCGCTGTCAAGCCAGATTTGATGAATATGCTTCTCACCTCAAAAATCTAGATACATCAGAGCCACAAGGGAAGGGAGACTTAAGCCTTGACCACATTGCTATTATTGGGGCGTGCTGGAGAGATAGATTCATCACCCAAAAGACTCCCTATGTGGGAACAAAATCCCGGTACATGTGAGGCAGAGCACTGGCTGGGTCTTTGTTCAAGAGAAATCTTGACCAATGGATGGAGATCACAGATATACCCCAGGAATTACCTCTCAGTGTCACTGCTCGACAGAGGCAGCACAGCAAAATAATGGGTATAGTTCCCTCATACTAAAGGGGTGTATGAAGTTAATAAACAATGGGCTAGGCTTATAATGCCCTCGGCAGATAGCCTAGGTATGAACCCAGAACCTATGGTGAACCATCTATTCTTTACATAGATGCCATTCAAACACTAGCTACAATTATCTACAAGTCTCTCAATCTAACCGACCTCACCAACTGACCCAATTCCACCATTTCAGCTAAAACCTGTTCCTACTTCCTTCATTTGCTCTTCTAGAAAACTAAAACCTATTCACCCCATCTGCTGACCAACTACCTGGCAGAATACCTGCAAAGGTGCCAAAGCCATAGCCTTCTACTATACTAATAAACAGAACTATAATGTATGGTAGAAATATCCCATCTATCTGAAAATCTCACACATCATCCCCCTCACATAAAGGCGGAAACCCATTGGTATTTCAAACTATAGACCAATAGCTCTACTCTTCTTCCACTGGCAAAAATTATATGGAAAAATGTATCCACAACTACTCACCCATCTTATCGAAAATAACCTACTGGCCATCTGTCAATATGAGTTTAGAGACATCACAGTACCCACCACAGCTCTACTTTTCCTTCACAGACTGCATAAATTTGTCCAGAATAATAATACTCTTTTCCTCTTTTCATATATTGGATTTATCTAAGGCTTTTACATGGTTAACCACCAGCTCCCTTATAGAAATATTTGAATCTCTTTTCTTGATACTCTAGCCTTAAAATGGTTTAAATCTTACTTAGACACTAGACAACAAGCAGTACCATGGGGAAACAATCTATCTTCTCACCTCCCCATTTCTGGCAGGGTTCCACACAGGGTCTATATTAGGCCCACTGCTATTTTCCATTTCTACACGACCTCCACCTAGCAATTCTCATGCAACCTGCATTCAATATGCAGATGACTAATTCATTATTTGCTCAGCTACCCCTTCCCGAAAGCCACAGTCCCTCACATAAAAAGCATTCAATTTTTCCAGTTTTTGAAAAAACCCCCCCAAAAAAGGGTTTTTTAAGCCTGCCTCCTACTTAACCCTTA
>NW_025055254.1:0-8476 GCF_019279795.1 Protopterus annectens
GTAACACTGAAAAAGTATTGAAAAATAATGATGTACAATGACTGAGTCATGACACAAGATGGACATATATAGGCTATAGGTGAGTGTTATGTGTACTGAAGGATGAAGGTAGCACAATGGAGCTGAAAATAAAGTAGAAATTGAAAGCAATAAGTCAGATGCTTGTAAAGGACTGTGAAGGATGTTAGGAAAAGAAATTCAATAGGTGCTAGGGTAACAGTGAGGAAAAGAAGATATTAAAAATACTTCACCAAAGATTAAAAAGAAAGCAAGGAACAGCTTTAAATGTGTTACAATTAATGTAAATAGTGAAAAGTCTGATTTTGAGGATCAAGGATTATTTGTACATAAACCCAGGAAAAAAATATTCAACTGGGAAAAAGAGTACAAAAAGAAAACAAAAACTTAAAAACACTTCCATTAAAAAGGGGGGGACAACAATGTTGGAGTATTTTCAGTAAATCTGAATAGTATTATTAACACTGTTAAGACGAATAGGGATACTGGAATTGTGTGCTAAATGTGATGTGGATGTTATTCTTTTGAAGATGTAAGATTCCTGACAAGTGAGAAAAAAACTGCAAATAGAAAAATTGTGGGTTAGAATTTAGACCGTTGAATATATATATATATATATATATATATATATATATATATATATAGAGAGAGAGAGAGAGAGAGAGAGGTCTACTACATTAGAACAAATGCTCGGAAGATCGACACTGACATCACCAATGCCAGAAGACCGACAGAACAGATAACTGACAACTTGGAATCCCGACAGCAAAAACACCAACATGGGAAACGTGTGAGCGCGACTAGGTAAGTGTGCAATAGTGAGGGACTTGAGGATTAGGGGCAGATTAAGTCAGTTAGGGTTAGGGTGCAGGTACAGTAAGGGCGCGATAGTGATGGACCTTAGGGTTAGGGTTTGGGTTAAGGTTAGTGCATAGATAGTTGTGTGTAAGGTGTAGTGTAGGCTTTTAGGTTGTTGGTGTGCTTGTGTTGTGTGTGTGTTGTGTGGAACAGCTAACATTTTGTTTTGTTAACTGTCAGTATTGTGGTTTGTCGGGCATGTGAACTTTCATGTTTTTGCAGTTTTGTTCTTGTGGTGTCGGTGTTGTGGACTGAAAGTCTAACGGATGGAGCTGATGGAAGAAATGGGAATTATAAATAAAATGGAAAGAAGATAAAGATGAAATGATGGGATAGTTGGAAGTAGAAGTAATTACAGTTATGGATGGATTATATAATCATGAAGGACTTCAATAAAAATAGGTCTGAATGGTGGAATGACTTGTATATATATATATACATATATATATACATATATATACATGTCCAGTGTGTGTGTGTGTGTGTGTGTGTGTCTGTGTTTGTTGTTTCGTTTTCATTGGCAGGATGTCAGGTATGAAAAGCGAAAGATGCTTAAGAAGCATATGAAGAGCGTTTGCCGAAATGTACTAAAGAATGTAGGGAATTACAAGAGAGTATTACAATAATTATTACAATATGGAAAAAGAAATATATATAAAAGAAACTGAGAAAAAATAAGGTATTATTGTGTAGGCATATACATTATTTACAAGGGAGAAGGGAAGAGGTGGTATTGGCATATTTAGGTAAAATAGTAAAGGAGGCTTTTAGTATAATGAGTGGAGTTAAGCATGTAAAGAGAGAGGTAAAAAGAACATAAGAGCAAATTATTAGTACTGCAGTACAGTATGTGGAAAAGATGTATAAGAGCAAATAATAAGGAAAACAAGACAAAATGGAATGTAAAAAAATTCCCAATACAAGTTAAAGAAGAATTTGAAAAATAAATTACTAATAGTGAAGTGGATGATGTACTTAGGAAAGTAAATGTTGATTCAGTATCAAGCCCAGACTGTACAGGGATTGGAATGTTCAAGAAATCAATGGATTGGCAAAGAGTATTTTATAAATGTACTGAAAGAATGGTTGAAAGAAGTGTTTGTTTATGAAGAGTCATGTAGTGGAATATTCAAATTTATATGGAAGAAAGATGAAAAAACTTAAATAAAAAATTGGAGACCCATAACATTAAATATTTTTTTATGAGAACAATACAGAGGAGAATAGAAGGAAAGATGAGGGATACTGTGGAAGAAAGTATACATGTTATAAAAGGGAACAGACATTGGTTGTGCAAGAAAGTGTGGATGATATAATAAGTAAAAGGGAGGATGTGAAACTTATAATAGGCAAAAATGTCAAGGCATTTGATAGAGTAGGACATGATGCTTTATGGGATGTAACAAAATTATGGAGCAGGCTATATAATTAGGAGAATGTGTATGTCAACAAATCAAAATAATTGAGTGAGATTATTTTAGTGAATGGGTGGCTCAGTAAAGAAATATGCATGAAATGTGGTATAAGGCCAGGATAATCAACAACTGGAATACTGTTTGCACTGGTAATGAATGTAATAGTGAGTGAAGTAGGTTATAAAACGAAAGATGCTTACTAGACATGTGATGCAAAACAAGGTGGCGATTCCAGTAGTTTTAACATACGTAGATGATAACAGTTGTAGCTGCTAAGAACAAAATGTGTATGAAGGAAGTGTTGCTTTGTCTGAAATGATGTTTCAAGGAAATGGGAATGACACTGAATAAAGATAAAAATAAGGGTTTGGGTGATATGGTGAAAATTGGGGGAGTGTATTTTTCACTGAATGAAGTGTCTTTCCTAGAGATAAAATTTGGGAAAATGTAGTTGTAAGGCAATGAGAGGGTTTGATTAAAGAAATGAAAGAAATATGTCATTTGTGGAGGACAAATAGATTAACATTCAGCTGCTGAATTCTGTATTAATGGAAAAATAGCATATATGTCAAATGTTTATATGATCCCAAAAATATGAAAAGGAAGTTGTGGCATTAGTGGTTTCTTTCACATGGGGTTCAAGATTAAACCCAGTGAAAAGAGGTGTGTTGTACATGAGTGAAGATGAAGCAGAATTGGGGTTATAATTTGTTTGCTCTGCTTCATTAAACTTATGAAGAGTATTAAAGTGGATAAAGGAAGAGAATGAGAAATTAACAGTGAGAATGTTTAAATATAAGTACAACATGTTTTGGGAGATAGAGTGTAGAAAAAGAGAAAAAAAAAACATGTAAATGAAGAAATTAAAAACATTTAAGAAAAAATACTAACATGGAAAATAAAAACTGATGGTATAGAGAAAGACAGAAGGATATGGTATAATAATGTGATGAAACAATATTATTACATAAATACATGGGAAAAAATTATCAGAAGAGGTAATAAAAGCCATTAAATTAAGGGAAACGTGGTACACTAAGATTACAGTGTCAGTATTTCCTATGGAGACTGGTAATAATTAATCAGTAAAATGGGATATGCCATATAAAAAGAAAGTTGAAAGAGTGTGTTTTTTGTGGGAAGAGACAACACAGCATTGTTTTAATGTACCCAAAACGATGACCAGCGTAATTGTTAAACTCAAATAAAAAAAAAATTTTAAAAATTGCACCAGAACATAACATCGTCTTTAATTACACAAAGTTTTGAGCGCTTTCATTCCAACTGAAAAAGAACTTCTTCAGAAACAATGTGATCTCTACTTCCTTCCTTTTATACACTTAAAATGTTGTTTTGTTGGGTCTTTTGGCTTTTTCACGGTTAGGGGTTGCCACAGCAGAACTCCGGTCCGCTAATGATTGGCAGAATATTTTTACGTGCGGAGTTGCCAGCCCTGACACAACCTTCAACGAAGGTACGCCCCTTCACGCATGTCTCCACACAGCAGACGCTTTAGCGGAGAATCGAATGGACGACGTCTTGCTGTGAGTCGACAACGCTAATGAGCTGAAATTGCTGAGGCATGAATTTTGATGGAGGAAAAGGACAAGCCCTTGTGAAGCATCTCAGTTAAGTATTGTAAAATCTGAGGTAGATTGGGTGCTGCTGTGCTCATCCCTTGAGACTGGTTCCAGGCACAGAATCTTTTCCATTTTGCAGTATAAGATTTTCTAGTACTAGGCCTCCTTGCCTCTAAAATGATATCCATCACTGGTTTACTGAGGGATGGTAAAGGAGAGATTAGGTAATTAGCCAGGCTGCTAGGTTCAGTGTTTGAAGCAGAGGGTGCAGAATCTGGTTCTCCTGCTGAGACAACAGGGAAGGAGTCTGAGGCAGGTGCCATGGGGCAAAGTGTGACACACTGCACAAGAGGGGGTACAAGTGTTGGCGAGGTCAGTCTGGTGCAATCAAAATTGTCCTTGGCTTGTCCTGTTTGATCTTTAGTAGTACTTTGGAGAGCAGAGGCAGAGAAGGAAAGGCATAAACTGATAGGTTTTCCCAGCTGAAGGACAGAGCATCCAGTTTCCAAGCTTGTTTGTGGGGAATCCTTGTGCAAAATTTGTGCAATTGATAGTTCTGGGAGGAAGCAAACAGGTCTATATCTGGGCTCCCCCATTTGCTTGTCAACAAGTTGAAAATCCTTGGTTCCAGTTTCCACTCATGTGGATCCATGAGGTTTCTGCTTAGTCCGTCTGCCAGTGTATTTAGTTTTCCTGGCAAGAATTGAGCTTGTAGATTCACTTCTGGTAGCCTCAAGGCTACAGTTCCATTTCAATGCCATGGCTAGTCTGCAGAGGGGGTAAGAATGTGTACCCCCTCCCTGCTTGTTTATGTACCATATAACAGTGGTGTTGTCCATCTTTACCATTAGTTGTCCTGGAAGAATGTGGTCCTTGAAGGCTTTCAGAGCATTCTGTACAGCTAACATTTCTTTTTGATTGATATGCAGGTGCATTTAACTTGGGTTCCATTTGCCCTGAATGCACTTCCCTGCCATGCATAGTCTGATGCATCCGGTGTCAGGGTATGGCCGGCAGGGGGTAGTGTGAATGGTAGTCCCTTGTTTTGGTGGCAGGCCTCTGCCAACCAAAGGATGTCTAGGCATAGACAAGGTATGAAAGGAATCATGGCTTCTAGATCCTGAGAATGTTGACACCATAGGCTTTTCAGGTACCATTGTAGTTTATTCATATGCAGTCTTGCATATGGAATTAGAAGAATGCAGGAGGCCATGAACCCAAAGGCTTGCAGTATCTGATAGCAGGGTTTTTGTGGCCACTTGTTTGAAGTAGGTTGTCAAATGAATCTGTTTGTCTGGCGTGAAGAAAGCCATCTGGGAAGTTGTATTCAAGCTTGCTCCCAGGAATATAATTTGTTGACAGGGTACCAGGTATGGCGTTCTTTCATTTATGGTGTACCCCAGACAAGTCAACACCCTTTGTACAAAGGCCAGATGATTCAAAAGTATGGCCTGGCTTTCTGCCTGAATTAGACAATCATCCAGGTATGGGTATCTTTGAATACTTCTCTTGCCCGCAAAAATACAATGACAGTGAGCTGTAAGGCACTTTGTGAATACCCCAAGTACAATAGATAAGCCAAAGGGCAGTGCAGAGAACTGATAGTGCATGTAGCCTGCTTTGAAACGTAGATATCTTCCGCAAGATTCCGTGATAGGGATTGTGCAGGTATGCTTCTTTTAAATCTAGTGTTGCCAACCAGGCATCCTTGCCTAGCATAGGAAGCAACTGGTGAAGAGTCAGCATCTTGAATTTCAGAATCACCAAATAGGTGTTTAGAGTAGAAAGGTCCAAGATAGGACACCATGAATTGTCCTTTCTGGGTACCAGGAAAAGTCTGGAGTAGAAGCCTTGCCCCTTTTCTTCTTCTGGTACCAAATGAATAGCCCCCAAATGAATAGCCCCCCCGTGCTTGAGAGAGAAAGTACTTGATTTTGGGCTTCTGCCCACTGATTTGGGGGTAGATCTGGCCACCCATTTGGTGTTGGTAACGTGTGGAAGTGAAATCTGTATTCTTGGGGCACTATTTACAACCCATTTGTCCTGGGTAATGAGTTCCCAGTTTTTGGCCAGCAGACCAATCTTTCTGCCTAAAGGAGCATTCAGTTGAGAAGTGCTTGGAAGTTTTAAAAGCAAGTAATTGAGACAGTTTTCTGTAGGGGGGGGGGGTCTTACTACTACCAGACTTGGATGCGGAAGCCTCCCACTGCTTAGTCTTGTGCACACCCTGGGAGTGAAACCTGGGGTTTCAGCTTTGTCTGGGTTTGGATTGAGAATACCTGGAAGGGGCCAGAAAGGACCACTTCTTAGATGGCCAATGCCTACTAGTCTTAACGAAATGAGCAATGGCCTACCATTTAGAAATTTTGCTTTGAAACACTTTCCCTTCATCAGCAAATGCCACCAGCAGTGTTCGTTTCCTTGAGGTTTAGTCCTGTCCAAGTAGAATCTAAGTTGTCTGTGCACATCTAAGGAGTGCAGTATCCATTCCCCTTTGTTCTGTGGATTAGGGGAGAAGGTTGGCAAATGGATGGACTGATTAAGAGCCACACTGGATACCACCTTGGGCATGAAGGATGGATTGGTTCTAAGGGACACCCTGTCTGCATGAAAAATAATAAAAGGCTCCAACTGCCATAAGGGTCTGTAATTCAGATACCCTTCTTGCTGAAGTGATTGCTAAAAGGAACGCTGTTTTCCAAGAAAGGAATTTTAAATCTGCAGTAGCAGCTGGCTCGAAAGGAAGAGTGAGTTTCTCCAAGACAAAGTTAAGGTCCCAGGCTGGAGTTGGGGCTCTCCTGGGTGGTCTTAAATTTTTGGCCCCTCTGAGGAACTGCTTGAGCAGTGGGTGAGAAAAGAGGGGAGGTTTTGTGTTACAATGAGCTGAAATGGCTGAGGCGTGAATTTTGATGGAGGGAAAGGACAAGCCCTTGTGAAGCATCTCAGTTAAGTATTGTAAAATATGAGGCAGATTGGGTGCTGCTGTGCTCATCCCTTGAGATTGGTTCCAGGCACAGAATCTTTTCCATTTTGCAGCATAAGATTTTCTAGTTCTAGGCCTCCTTGCCTCTAAAATGATATCCATCACTGGTTTACTGAGGGATGGTAAAGGGGAGATTAGGTAATTAGCCAGGCTGCTAGGTTCAGTGTTTGAAGCTCAGGGTGCAGAATCTGGTTCTCCTGCTGAGACAAAAGGGAAGGAGTCTGAGGCAGGTGCCATGGGACCAAGTGTGACACAATGCACAAGAGGGGATACACCAGTGTTGGCGTGATCAGTCTGGTGCAATCAAAATTGTCCTTGGCTTGTCCTGTTTGATCTTTAGTAGTACTTTGGAGAGCAGAGGCAGATGAGGAAAGGCATAAACTGATAGGTTTTTCCAGCTGAAGGACAGAGCGTCCACTTTCCAAGCTTGTTTGTGGGGAATCCTTGTGTAACATTTGTCCAATTGATAGTTCTGGGGGGAAGCAAACAGGTCTATATCTGAACTCCCACATTTGCTTGTCAACAAGTTGAAAATCCTTGGTTCCAGTTTCCACTCTTGTGGATCCATGAGGTTTCTGCTTAGTCCGTCTGCTAGTGTATTAATTTTTCCAGGCAAGAATTGAGCTTGTAGATTCACTTGATAGCACAAGGCTGTGGTCCACAATGCCATGGCTAGTCTGCAGAGGGGGGTAAGAATGTGTACCCCCCTGCTTATGTACCACATAACAGTGGTGTTGTCCGTCTTTACCATTAGTTGTCCTGGAAGAATGTGGTCCTTGAAGGCTGTCAGAGCATTGTGTACAGCAAACATTTCTTTTTGATTGATATGCAGGTGCATTTGACTTGGGTTCCATTTGCCCTGAATGCACTTCCCTGCCAGGTGAGCCCCCTATGCATAGTCTGATACATATGGTGTCAGGGTGTGGCCGGCAGGGGGTGGTGTGAATGGTAGTGCCTTGTTTTGGTGGAAGGCCTCTGCCCACCAAAGGATTTCTAGGCGTAGACAAGGTATGATAGGAATCATTGCTTCTAGATCCTGAGAATGTCGACACCATAGGCTTTTCAGGTACCATTGTAGTTTCCTCATATGCAGTCTTGCATATGGAATTAGAAGAATGCAGGAGGCCATGAACCCCAAGGCTTGCAGTATTTGCCTTGCAGATAGCAGGGTTTTTGTGGCCACTTGTTTGAAGTAGGTTGTCAAATGAATCTGTTTCTCTGGCGTGAGAAAAGCCATCTGGGAAGTTGTATTCAAGCTTGCTCCCAGAAATATAATTTGTTGACAGGGTACCAGGTGCGATGTCTTTTCATTTATGGTGTACCCCAGACAAGTCAACACCCTTTGTAAAAAGGCCAGATGATTCAAAAGCATGGCCTGGCTTTCTGCCTGAATTAGACAATCATCCAGGTATGGGTATCTTTGAATATTTCTTTGCCTGCAAAATGCAATGACAGGAGCTAGGCACTTTGTGAATACCCTGGGCACAATAGATAAGCCAAAGGGCAGTGCAGAGCACTGACGGTGCATGTAGCCTGCTTTGAAGCGTAGATATCTTCTGCAAGATTCCCTGATAGGGATGTGCAGGTATGCTTCTTTTAAATCTAGTGTTGCTAACCAGGCA
>NW_025055255.1:0-8601 GCF_019279795.1 Protopterus annectens
TCAAATCTACAGAGGAAGAGCCAAGAAAAGTCCAGAAAACAATCAGTGACCTGAAGTTGAAAAGGTGCTACAGCCAGGGAGAGAAGGTATGCAGTTTAGATCTTTCTTATTTAAAAATTGCAAAGGTATACATATGGGATTATTGAGGAAAATATTAGAAAGAGGTGGAAAAGTCCACAGAATCTGTAGTTGGGCAGAGAATTATAAATACAATGCAAGGCATGATGGCTGGTTAGAGGATTTACTGCAATTTTTTGTTTTAAACTTTACAGTCACAATCAATGTGTATATGCTGCCACCTGGTGGTTAGAGGAGGTGGTACACTGGAAGAAGCTTCATCAAGACTCGAATCTACAGAGCGGGAGGAGACAAGAAAACGTCCAGAAAAACAATCAGTGACCTGAATTCGGAAAGGTGCTACAGCTAGGGAGACAATATGCAGTTTAGAACTTACTTATTTAAAAAAATTGCAAAAATATACATATGGGATTATTTTTGGGAAAAAAATGATAAAGAGGTGGGAAGGTTCACAGTATGTGCAGTGTAGGGCAGAGAGAAGTATAAATACAAAATGTAAGGCATAAGGCTGCTTGGAGGATTTACTGCAGCTCTTTTTTCTTTTAAACTTCGCAGTTACAATCAATAGAAGTATACTGTCACCTAGTGGATAGAGGGGGTTGTACACTGGAAGAAGTAGGTTCATCAAGAGTCAAATCTACAGACCTGGAAGAGCCAAGGAAAAGTCCAGAAAAAAAATCAGTGACCCAAAGTTGGAAAGGTGCTACAGCCTGGGAGAAGGTATGCAATTTAGAACGTTCTTATTTCAAAAATTGCAAAGGTATGCATATGGGATTATTTGAGGGAAAGAGGTGGAAAAGTCGACAGAATATGTAGTGTAGGGCAGAGAGAATTATAAATACAGTACGTAAGGCATGCTGCTGGTTAGAGGATTTACTGCAGGTCTTTTTTTGTTAAAACTTTACAGTCAAAATCAATAGTTGTATGCTGTCACCTAGTGGTGAAAGGAGGGTGGTATACTGGAAGGAGGAGGTTCATCAAGAATGGAATATACAGAGTGGGAAGAGGAAAGAAAAAGTCCAGAAAAACCATAAATAATCTAAAGTTGGAAAGGTGCCTCAGCCTGGGAGAAGATATGCAGTTTAGAACATTCTTATTTCAAAAATTGCAAAGGTATACATATGGGATTATTGGAGGGGAAAAATGAGAAAGAGGTGGAAAAGTCCACCTAATATGTAGTGTAGGGCAGAGAGAATTATAAATACAGTATGTAAGGTATGAGGCTGGGTACAGGATTTACTGCAGGTCTTTTTTTGTTTTAAACTTTGCAGTTACAATCAATGAGCTTATCCTGACACATAGTGGTGAGAGGAGGGTGGTACGCTGGAAGAAGAAGGTTCTTCATGACTCAAATCTTCAGAGAGGAAAGAGCCAAGGAAAAGTACAAAAAAACAGTCAGTGACCTGAAGCTGGATAGGTCCTACAGCCAGGGAGAAGGTAATCAATTTAGAACTCTCTTATTTGAAAAATTGCAAAGATATACATCTGGGATTATTGAGGAAAATATAGAAAGAAAAAGTCATCGAGACTCAAATCTACATTGTGGGAAGAGCAAGAAAAGTCCTGAAAACAATCAGTGGTTTGAAGTTGGAGAGGTGCTAACTTTCTTATTTGAAAATTGCAAAGGTATAAATCTGAGATTATTGAAGGAAAAATGAGAAAGAGATTGAAAAGTCTTTAGAGTCTGTAGTATAGGCATATAGAAGTACAAATATAATATATGTAATGCATGAGGCTGGTCTGAGGATTTACTGCATGTCTTTTTTGTCTAAGCGTTGCAGTCACAATCAATGGGTATATGCTGCCAGTTAGTTGTGAGAGGAGGATGGTACACTGGAAGAAGAAAGTTCATTGAGATTTGAATCTACATAGTGAGGAGGTAAAAAAAGTCAAAAACAATAAATTACCAGAAGTTGGAAGGGTGCTACTGCCAGGGAGAAGGTATGCAGTTTAGAACGTTCTTATTTCAAAAATTGCAAAAGTATTGATATGGGATTATTGGAGGGAAAAAATGAGAAAGATGTGGAAAAGTCTACAGAATCTGTAGTGTAGGTCAGAGAGATTTATAAATACAATACATAAGGCATGAGGCTGGTTAGAGGCTTTACTGCAGGTCTTTTTTGTTTAAACTTTACAGTGAGAATCAGTGAGTGTATGCTGCCACCTAGTGGTGAGAGGAGGATGGTACACTGGAAGAAGGTTCATCAACACTTGAATCTACAGACGCGGAAGAGCCAAGAAACAGTCACAGAAAAACAATAAATAACCTGAAGTTGGAAAGGTGCTGCAGGAAGAAGGTATTTAGTTTAGAACTTTCTTATTTTAAAGATTACTGTATCATATATATATATATATATATATATATATATATATATATATAAAATTAAGAAAAGATGGAAAAGTCCACAGAATCTGTAGTGTAGGGCAGAGAGAAGTAATAAATACAATACATAAGGCATGAGGCTGGGTACAGGATTTACTGCAGATCTTTTTTGTTTTAAACTTTACAGTCACAATAAATGGGTGTATTCTGCTGCCCAGTGGTGAGAGGAGGGTGCTACACAGAAAGAAGAAGGTTCATTGAGACTTGAATCTACAAAGTGGGAAGAGCCAAGAATAAGTCCAGGAAAAGAATCAGTGACCTCAAGTTGGAAAGGTGCTACAGTCATGGAGAAGGTATGCAGTTTATAAATTTATCATTTCAAAAATTGCAAAAGTATAGATATTGGATTATTGGGGAGAAAAAATTAGAAGGAGGTGGAAAAATCTACAGAATCTGGAATGTAGGTCTGAGAGAATTATAAACACAATACATAAGGCATGAGGCTGGTTAGAGAATTTACTGCAGGTCTTTTTTGTTTAAACTTTACAGTCAGAATCAATGAGTGTATGCTGCCACCTAGTGGTGAGGGGAGGGTGGTACACTGGAAGAAGAAAGTTCATCATGTCTAGAATCTAAAGAGTGGGAAGAGCAAAGAAAAAGTCCAAAAAAACAGTTAGTGACTGGAAGTTGGAGAGGTGCTACAGCCAGGGAGAAGGTTTGCAGTTTAGAACTGTCTTATTTGAAAAATTGCAAAGGTTTACATCTGGGATTATTGGAAAGAAAAAATGAGAAAGAGGTGGAAAAGTCTGCAGAATCTGTAGTGTAGGGCAGAGAGAAGCAATAAATAGAATTTTAAGGCATGGGGTTAGTTAGAGGATTTACTGCAGGTCTTTTTTGTTTAAACTTTATAGTTACAATCAATGAGTGTATGGTGCTACCTAGTGGCAAGAGGAGGGTGGTACACTGGAACAAGAAGGTTCATCGAGACTCATAGGTTCATAGGTTCATATGTAGGTACTAGGTTATCGGCCCAGGGACCTATACAAGCCCAGCCAAAAAGGTTCCCTGGCTTTTGCCACCCAAGAAAATTATTTTCCTGTGCCACTGTCAAGCAGAGCCACAGAGGTGATCCCCGGGGTGAATTTCCTATTTCCCATCCAATCATCAAGATTTTTCTTGAAGAGTGTTAATGAGCAACTTTGTTTGATATAGATAGGTAGTTTATTCCAGAGTGTGGGAAGCCTCTGGGACAGGAATCAGTCCCTCCGGCATGTTTTCTTTATTGTGGTGACAAGGTTTAGGTCCCTAGACCATGTAGGTCAGAGGGATTGGGATTTCTTTAAGTGGAGCATGTCCAACAGCTATGGATTTGACATAGCTTTGTATATTAGGCAGAGATCACCTCTGAGAAGACGATACATGCAGTAAAGCTGGAGTGAGACTGTCTGCATAGGGCATCTGTTTGAGGCCAGTAATCCCTTTGTGAAGTATTTCTGCACCTTCCAGTTGTTGTAGATGTCTTGTGAGGTATATATCAAAAGGGGCATTGTACTCTATAATGCGTCTAATCAGTAATGAGTAGAAGGGAACAATGACCTCTTTTTTTCTGGATGAGAAACCTTTTGTGATGAGGTGTGTCACATAGAAGGATTTCCTGACTACTGTGGTGATATGATTATCAAAGGAGATTCTACTGTCCACCTGTGTCCCAAGGTCTCTTATCACACTTTCTGTGTTAAGTATACTACCGCCTATGTTGTAGTTCATGGGTACAGAGGTTTTACCTAAGGTAATGACACTGCACTTTTTGGCATTGAGCTTGAGGCCATGGCTTTAACACCAGGCATCTGTCTCAGTGAGGCCCTTTGGTAGGATGTCCATATCGTTAGGAGTTTTGATTATGTCTCCTAGTTTGCAGTCATCTGCGAACTTCATTAGCTAAAGACCTTCTGTATTAGCCTGTATTTCAGAGAAGTAGATATCAAACAGGAGAGGACCCAGGACTGAACCCTGTGGTACTCCACTTGTCACTGGTCTGAAGTTGGATTTGGAGTCTGCTACTTTCACAATGTGGGTTCTGTCAGTGAGCCAGTTGGCAACCCATCTTGTGACATAGGGATTTATACCGAGTTTAGTAAATGTATCTATAATTCCAGAGTGGGGGATGGTGTCGAAAGCCTTGGCAAGATCTAGATAGGCTGTGTCTACAGCTTTGGTGACTGCTTCAAATCAGGTTTAGGAGACATGATCTGCCTTTTACAAACCCGAACTGGGTGGGATCCAGAGTTTGGAGATTACGAATGTCTTTGTTTATAAGTTAATTGATGATACATTCCATGGCCTTGCAGACCAGGCTTGTCAGGCTAATGTGGCAGTAGTTCCCAAGGTCTGTGGTGGCTCCCCCCTTGTGGAGTGGGATAATGGTTGCTGTCTGCCATTCAGCAGGCACAAAGCCTGATGTGAGGCTATGATTGAACATGGTACTTAGGTGGGGTGCCAGTTCGTTCTGTAGTTCATGTAGAATGCAGCCTCGGATGTTGTCTGGTCCCATGGATGCTGTGTTCTTGGCTTTGGAGAGTGTGTTTTTTACCTGTGCAGCCGTGATTACAGGAACTTTGTATTCTTCCGGTATAGAGATGGGCTCTTTAGGGGGTGAGAGGGGGTAAAGTTAGCACTGAGCCTATCTGCCAGGATGTTGGAAATATCAGTTGGGTCTGTATATTTAGTGCCAAAAATTGAAACTCAGAGCAGATCTGAGTGTTGCCATTGAGATTCTTGACATAGCTATAGAATGTTTTGTAGTTGTCTTTAGAATCAGTGGTGGTTTTGTTTTTGTAACTAGCTTTGGAGGATTTTATCAGGGATGAGCTTCTACTGAGGCTGACCAGGAGTTCCACCATGGGATTTTACCCTTTTTTTAATTTTTTTGGGTGAAGGGGTTTAATTTTAATGTTTTAATTTTATTTTTAAATTTTTAAAAAAAAGGTTTTCAAAGGTGTGAAACCAAACCCAGGGGGTAGATTAAGGATATTTTTCTGATGTGGGTTGATAGGGTTGGTTAAAATTGAAAGGGGGCAAAATTTTGGAATTTTTAATGATTTGGGGATTCAAAGGTTTTAATTTAATAATTTGTAATTTGAAAGGTAACGGGGAGGGGATAAAAATTGGGGTTTTTGGGAGTTAGAATTTTTGGTCTTTTGAGAACTGCCTTTAGGGGTAACTAAAATTGGAAACTCCGTGTGTGGGCCCGGTTTGGGTGAAATGTGGGGATGAGACCTGAGAGGGGTTTATGAAAGGTTTAGGGGCCAGTTTTTTAAATCCCTATGGTCGGTTCTAAAGCTTGTTTTGGGAGAATTGTTTTCCTGGTTTTTTGGGGGTTTTTTTAATTCCCAAAAATTGAAGTAATTAACTTCGCCAGAAGGGTGATTTAGAACCAAATTGAAAAATCAAGGAGACAGGGATCCTTTAGTCAGAATTGGGTTTTAAAAGTTTTTCTTGTTGGGGTATTTTGATGGAAATTCTACTGGGGAGGGTAACCTGGGGCTACAAGGAAAAACTCTTTTCTCTTTTAGTTGGAGGGATCTTCATTAAAGTGAGGTTTTTTGAATTTTAGGACTAGTAGGTGTTAAAACCTGTGAGCGGAAAAACTTTCTTTTTCCTTATGGGACATAGGTTTCCTGTATTTGACCTGACTGTGGAGAATTTCCTTTTGGGGGGTTGAGTGGTAGGTTTTGAAATTTCTTTGGTTGTGTTGGGGGGATTTTTGCTTTGGGGTCTTGACAGATTTTTATGAATTTGATTTGTTTTCTTTTGTTGTAAATTTTAAGGTGGGGGGTTTGGGAAATTTACCTTTTTTGGGCTGGGTTCAGGTTTTTTTTAAAATTTACCTCAGTTTGGCTAAGAAAGATCTCAAGGTTGAGTTGGGGATGGAAGGGAGGGTTGGACTGGATTTTTGCCCCGGAATTCATGATTAGGAAATTTGACATCTATAAAAATATTTCCAAATAAGGGGGGGTAAAACAAATGGGTTTTTAAAAGGGGGAAACCAAATTTTCCAAAAGGTTGGGGGTTGGGTATAAATTAATAGGATTTGGTTTTAATTTGAAAGTAGAATAAACAAATTAAAAAGTGAATTTTGATACAAAAATTACAAAGGGAAAAATGAAAAATGTGGGCTTTAAACTAGTGGGAAGGAAACAGGTTAATTTGGGAAATTTGAGGTTAAGTGCCTTAAATCCTAATTAGGGCTAAAAGTGTCTCAGGTTTTCGTCCTGGATTAAGAATTTATAAGTTCTAAGAAAATTTATCAAGAAAGTTAAAAACCCAAAACAATTAAATGGAGGCAAGGAAGATCTAAGAAAAGGACAAGCAAAAAATAGTCCTAGTTTAAATGCTGGGGAAGATGCATTTGAAACTTTTTTAATTCTAAGGTTTAAAAGTTGGAAAAATGAAGAGTGAAAGTCTAAGAATTTAGTTTAAAAGGGATTAAAACAAAGTGGAGAGGCTTTAGGATTTTGGGTTTGATTTAAATTGACACAATAAGGGATTTTAATTTGGAGGGGATTTACTGAAAAGGTTGGGTTAAATCTGATGGGAAAAAAGAAAAAACCTGAAAAAAATAAAAAATTGGAAAGTCAACCAGGAGAAGGAGAGTTTAGAAATTTTTTCAAATCAAATTAATTTTATTGGGGAAAAAAAAAGGGAAAAAAATTACAAAAACTTTTGAGTGTAAAAAAATTAAAATTAAAAAAAGAGGTGGTTTTAAAAAAAAAAAAAAAAAAAAACCCCCCCCCCCCTGAACTCTCTACGAATGGGAAGGAAAAGGGCCGAAAAAATTACCTGAAGTTGGAAAGGTTTTCCAGCCGGGGAAAGGTATGAGTTTAGAATTTCTTTTTTTTTGGAGGTTGATATGGGTTTTTTGAGGAAAAAATGAAAAAGGTGGGAAAGTTTGTGTTTAGGTGAGAGAATTTAAAAAAAATATGTTTTAAAGGTGGGTGCTAGAGATTTACTGCAGGTCTTTGATTTTAAACTTTACAGTTTCAAATCAATGGGTTTTATTGTTGGGTGAAAGGAGGGGTTCCCGGAAGAAAACATTGTCAAGACCAAATCTGCAGATTGGGAAAAGAAAAAAGCCGAAAAAAAATCCCGTGAATGAAGTTTGGAAAGGTGCTACAGCCAGGAGAAAAGGGAGCAAAAACTTTCTTATTTAAAATTGAAAGGGTATAATAAAGGGATTATTGGAAGGAAAAAATGAAAGATGTGGAAAAGTAAAAATCTGTATTTTACAAAAATTAAAAGAAAAAAGGCAATTTAACGGTTAGAGGATTTAAAATGCAGGTCTTTTTTGTTTAAACTTTACAGTTTTAGAATCAAAGGTGTATGCTGCCACCTAAATTAAAGGGAAAAGGGGGTACACGGAAAAGAAAGTGGGAATCTACAGAGGGAAGAGCAAGAAAAAATCCAAAAACAATAAAACCTGAAGTTGGAAAGGTGCTACAGCCAGGGAAAGGTTTCAGTTTAGAACGTTCTTATTTCAAAAATTGCAAAGGATACATATGGGATTATTGGAGGAAAAAATGAGAAAGAGGTGGAAAAGTCCACAGAATCTGTAGTGTAGGGGAAGAAATTAAAAAATACAATATAAGGCATAAGGTTAGTTAGAGTATTTAGTGCAGTACTTTTTTGTTTTAAACTTTACAGTCACAATCAATGTGTGTATGCTGCCACCTAGTGGGGAGGAGTGGTACACTGGAAGAAGAAGGTCATTTAGACTCAAATTGAGTGGGAAGAGCCAAGAAAAAGTCCAAAAACAATTAAAATGACCTTTAAGTTGGAAAAGGGGCTACAGCCAGGGGGAAGGATGCAGTTTAGAACTTTCTTATTTCAAAATTGCAAAGGTATACATATGGGATTATTGGAAAAAAAGAAAAGGGTGGGAAAAATCCACAGAATCTGTAGTGTAGGGAGAGAGAATATAAATAAATAATAAGGCATGAGGCTGGTTAGAGGATTTACTGCAGGTCTTTTTGTTTTAAACTTTACAGTCAGAAACAAAGGGTGTATGCCCACCTAGTGGTGAGAGGAGGGTGGTACACTTTCATTGAGACTCAAATCTACAGAATGGGAAGAAAGGGGAAAAAAATCCGGAAAAAAAAAACCTGAAGTTGGAAAGGTGCCCGCCAAAGGGGGGAGGTTTTTAT